>NW_023606915.1:0-100001 GCF_013339745.2 Dermacentor silvarum | reverse complement strand
TTTTGTGAGCACGCGCCTCGCCGCCCGATCCGCGGGAGTTGGAAGGCGTGATGTCACGACACCCTCGTCGGATAGCCAGCCGACCGGCCGCGGTCATTCGAAGCGCGCCGACGCCGCCATCGCGACCATGGATTCGAGTTCTGGTGCGTCTACCAGCGATGAGTATACGTCTGAAGACGAGGACCATTCCAACTTGGCAAAAAATATTACCGTTTACGGTTACCAGCCTTCCGCGTCAAGACACGAAGAAGAGCAGGCGGTCGTGGAAGTGCCGGTCAGGTTTTCGCGAACCGTAGCGCGAAGATTTCGCTCTGCACCAGACCTTAAGTATAAAACGCCTGCATGCATCTTGCGCGTGACAGCGACAAGCGATGCGACGGATATGGCTGTCGCATTCGCTCGTCGCCTACCAGTCGTACCACCCGCGAGTGACGACATTGAGCGACGTCACCCTGGTGTTACCGGTATGAGGGCAGCAAATACGTGCCGAAACTGGCGTGACGCGTGCTTTATTAATTTAAGTTGATGTGTTTTACTGTAAAGAGCAGCATAAATACTTCTAAAAGTCTTGTATTAGGTTATTATCCTTGCACGTATTAAAATTAAGTCATTTGCTCGTTCCTCGCGACAATCGGTAGTACATGACCGATGTACATCCTGTTCCAGCTGCGCCCTATTGGGTAGTCGCTCATACAACTTCCGGCCTACGAACGACGAATTCTAGATTTCCAGAACCGAGCGATCGAGCGACAAGAACCAGCGATCTGTTCGCGCGACTGCCCATTTTGCCGCTCGAAGCTGTCGCTCGTCGCCGTCGCGCACAAAATCGCTCTCATGCGGTTTGCGCATTGCGCAAGAATTATTGGTCATTTCGTGGTGTAAATTTTTGGCAGTGGCGTAATCGTGTTGCTGCGAATGATTTACACCACCAGCGAAGTAGAATACACATGCACTGTAAAAAAAATTTCTTCAGTTTACGGTGAAAGTTGAAGGTAAAACGTTGCCGGACACTTTTCCGTAAATGAAAAACAGCGTTTCCGTCAAACGCATAGTGTGTAAAATTTTTTTCCGTTGAATGGAAAACGGAGAGTTCCGTCAAATGGAAAACGGTGATTTCCGTCGAATGGAAAACGGAGAGTTCCGTCGAATGTAAAACGGTAATTTCCGTCGAATGAAAAATGGTTATTTCCGTAGTTGTGATCACGGAATTGTCTGTATTTTCCAAATACAAAACGGTGAGCTCCGTAGAACGGAAATTCTGTAAATTGAGCACCGTACTTTCCTAATTAAAAACGGACAGACCGTAGTGAGGAAAGGTATGCACATAAAACACACAAAAAGAACAGAAAGGAAGACAGAATCACCTTTTTTTTGTTCTTCTTGTGTCCATGTCTTCTATGCTTGCGTGCCTGTACCATGAATCCGTACGAACTTGTTCAGCTTTATCTTGCTTCGTATCAACAGGTGCAAAATTTGTTTTGTAAATGATGATGCGGGTGTATATCACCAGCAAATGAGAAAATTGTTTGTTTTATTGAAATAAGTTATACCAAGTTGTACATTACAACATGGCTAACTCACATCAGATATAGCTTGAAATGGGGCAGAAATCAATGCACATAAGTGAACATACACCACACTGAACATGCTGTGTGTGCACGTTTCCTCTTTGTGTAACTGTCTTCTACACCGCTTCATCTTCGTGTCAGTGTTGCCATGTTGCATTTGAGTTCTGTACATGACGTGTACAAAGCATACATACAAATTCGTGCCCAAAAAGCAACAAGCCACCTGAATCTGAACGAAACTGCGTGTTTATTGTGCTTTACTGAAAAAAACTTGCAAGATAAGACACTAGAAATGGGCTGACTAGAAGGATTGGTTGAGAATCGGAATGATTGGTTGCTTGCAGATGCCTCCTGCCTTTGCCTGAAAAGGAAAAAAAAACAATCAATTATGACTCTTTGTTAGTAGTAAAATCTCGTTACAAGAGACACTCGGTTATGAGAGACATTTCAAAATGGTTTGGTTGGTTTTCCTATGTTCGCCATGTTAACAACATTGCATACAAGAGACATGGTTACAAGAGACACTCGGTTACTAAGGACAACTTTTTTATGTCCCTAGAGCAAATTCTTCACTATTTATAAGAGACACAACCCAGACACGCTCACGTAATGCGGCTAACGTCGTACTAACCGGTATGCGCTGCAATTTTCACCCCCTTGGCTCTATTTTGTTTCGTTCCGCAGGCGGCTGTCATTCCTCACATGGTTGAGACTACCAATTTCACTGAATTTTCTGCCATTATGCTTCTATAATCGTCGCGCTCCCACACCGACTCTGTGACAGAGTACCATTGAGTTGGATTTCTGTCACAGCGTATACGGTACTGGTCGCTTTGTGTGCCGGTAAACAAACTCCGGAGCCATAGCCATGTTTCCATGAGACAGCTCTGTTCGCATCAAAGATGAGTTTAAACACACTTTGGTGCTCATGTATAATAAAGTGGTCTAGTCCAACTCCTCAGTGTTTTTAGAATTTTGGTTACAAGAGACATGTTTCCCGAGTCCCTTGGGTGCCTCTTGTAACAAGGTTTACTGTACCACCATCATCACCGTTTATAGTCAGATACATCATCAATAAATAATTTCCAAGTCACAAATGTAACTACCAGTGCTCTAAAAAAATGTCATACTCTGTCTTGTTGGTATATGTTCCTAGCCTTATAACATGAAAAACTTCAGATGAAATCTACCCAAGTTATTTGATGGCTCACTTGGAACAGGCAAAACTCTCACGCGCACATTGACAGTCAGAGATTACATTTTCTGCATGTAGGTAGAGCTACCACGACCCCCACCATACTGCGGACCATGGCTTTCAACTTACACTGCTCTAATAGAAACCTTGCAGATTCCACTGTTTTCCCAAAACAATGAAGCACTCTTAAAACGAGCTCAAACCACTCATGTTGTACAATTCCGATGCAAAACAACCAAGCCAGAGGTACTGTCCAGATGACCAGCTTATAAATTAGCAACAATATGAAGAAAGCATGCCTTGCAATACAACATGTGTGCCTTTCAGCCTCTTTCAGATTTGGTTGGTTTTTGTCATGAAAGTATCAATGTGCAATATACTTTTTACTTAAGCAATGATAATTGAAAGTTATGGTCGTCAGTGCGTCAACATACTATCTCCACCCCCTTAAAAAGTTATAATTATAGACACACCACCCAAGGTCAATCCACATAAGTCGCTGTGTTCCCCCCAAAATTTGCCGTTTTGTCAGTCTGTGCTTTTCGAAGTAACCTGTAGCACTTTCGCGACGTAAATGAACCTGCAACAAGTACACATGGACCCCATATGTGGCAGCTACAGGCAGTACCGTTTATTCTGTCCATTCCTTGACTGGCAACCCCAGAACCAAACAAATAATGCAACATGTCGTTCCAGACAGCATTACTTGGGTGACGTGCTTAGTTTGGGAATTCCGCCTCTCCTAAAGAAATTTTAAAGTAAAGCTCAAACTAAAGCAATGTCCAAATATGAGCGCTTCTCGTGGATTTTGAGAGTCAACGAGGGCAGAGCTATTTGCCCAAATGTCTGCGACTTCAATGGCAACAGGATGGCCAAATTCCGTGCTGTTAATAGATGCAGAGAAAAACACACTGAACTTAAAACATGTGCAATGATGTGTTTTCAAAGTTTTACTTTATATCGTAGCAGGGATACTCCGTGGTAATTAGTTGGAATTCATGCTATTTGCCTGCAGTCTGTGCCAAAATATTCTTAGAGCCATAGCCACAACAATTTTTCTTTGGGATTAATCAAAATACGGATTTGGCAGAATCCAGAAAAAAATGCTTCCAACTGAACAGGTGCTTCTATATTTTATTTTCAAAGACAATTCTTTTTCTGGCGAAACTAACAATGAGGGTAGCTATAGGGGCTTGTTTGTATGGCATCTTTTATTTTATTGCAGCGCAAGGCTGAACAACAGGTACAACAGAAAGGCACATTTGACATGCACACATTGTTAACTTCCAACATCAGATTTATTTCCTGTTCTCGTCACTATATATACCCTCAAAACGTCAAACAACACGTGTGAAGGCATGGTAAACATGAACTAAAGAAAACCAGGAACCACACGCATGCAGTTTTTTTAGCCACACAGATTGACACATGTACACGTTTAACGCGAACAAAGATAATCAAGCTCTTTCGAGGATAATGAAATTGAAGGCTTACTGATGCATGCGTCACCAAATGTTGATATGTTTCTAGTGTCTATAGTTCAGCGCATTATCTTGCACTTGCTTCTATTCATGATGACTGCTTTTTTGAATCTAGGTTTGCACTTATCTTTGGCAATGAAGGGCAAGAAAACCGTCAGCAGCCAGGGTATTTAATTTGTTATTGTGTTCTCATAGCCTGTCATTTATACATCTAACAGTTTGGCCAATGTAGGACCCTCCACACTCAAGAGGAATGCGGTATACAACACACGCGATATAATCAATGAATTTGCTTTTATGTTCCTTCTCGCATGCAGTATCCAAAATTCTTTCTGGCCTTGACTTCCCACACAGGCTCATTAATTTAGTAGGCGTCGAAAAAATAACATTGATGTCACTCCTTCCAGCAATCTTTAATCTGTGGGAGAAACTATGTATGTAGGGCATGGCAGCAATCTTTTTCTTTATATCGGTACTTGTACCATATACCTGCTCAGAACCTTTTTGCTGTGCCTTTTTAAGCAGTCTGCTGCGACTGACATGAGCACGTGGCTCGGGTAAACAAAGCCGCTTAAACGTGAGACTTGCCGTTCGAAGCAATCGTGCATTAGGTACCGGATAGCCATGTGACGGGAAGTTTGGATTCCTTCACATTAATTTTGTGCTCACCGATAACAAAACCTACTGGGGTTGAGAACCTAGGGCAAGTAAGCCACTTTTACCATTTCATTCCATGCATACAAAACTTGAAGAGGGAGAATCATGAAGGTGTGTTTCAGTGAAGCGCTCAAGAAGCCATGCCGGCACCTAATGCACAATACCTTCAGATGGCAAGTCTCACGTTTAAGCGGCGCTGGTTACCCGAGCCAAGTGAAAAAATGTTCCGAGCAAGTGAATGGTACAAACACCGACATAAAGAAAAGAAAGGTTGCTGTCATCCCCTACATAGATAGTTTCTCCCACAGAATAAAGATTGTTGGAAGGTCTGATATCAACATAGTTTTTTCAGCTCCTAATAAATTGGAGAGCCTGTGTAGGAAGACAAAGCCAGAAAGAATTGCGGATACTGCAAGCGAAAATGAACATAAAAACAAATTCATTGATTGCATCACGTGTGTTTTATACGACATTCCTTTGAGTGTGGACGGTCCTACATTGGTCAAACTGGTAGATGTATAAATGACAGGCTACGAGAACACAATAACAAAGTAAACACCTGGCTGCTGATGGTTTTCTTGCCCTTCATTGCCAAAGATGCAAGCGCAAACCTAGATTAAAAAAAACAGTTATCATGAGTAGAAGCAGGTGGAAGATGATGCGATCTTTGTTCGCGTTAAACGTCTACATGTCTGTCAATCTATGTGGCTAAAACACTGCATGCGTGTGGTTCCCGTTTTTTTTAGTTCATGTTTACCGAGCTTTTACACGTGTTGTATGACGTTTTCAGGGTATATATAGCGATGAGAACTGGAAACGAATCTGTTGTTGAACGTTAACGCTGGCTGTGCGTCAAATTTGCCTTTCTGTTGTCCTTGTCGTTCAGCTTGCGCTACAACAAAATAGAAGATATCATTGATTTCATTGTCATCAGGCTCGGGCACAAAATAAAATTTGTTCACCAAAATTAAGTGGTCACCAGGCATGTCTAGTTGAATTTATCTGAACATGCTCTACTGTCGGTGGTGAAGATGTTGCCAGTTTAAAGGGCTGCAAGAAGGCACTAGTTATGTTTTCTAGGGCAAGAAGGCAACACAGTATGTTACCTAAGGCAAGTAGTCACAGGAATCCTGGATCAGTAGAAGAAAATTTAGAAAATAATAATTGGTTGGAACATATATGTCACACACTTCTGAGTCACCAAGCGCTTGTCTTTCTCTCCCTTTCTTGTGCCTGTGTATTTTTATTGCGCTAAGATTACTTCTTCATTTATGCACTATGATGATGAACTTGTTTTGGAAAACTTCAAATGTGTACCTGACGTTTGACTCCCTTTTGCATGTAAGTAAACATTATGAACTTGTCGCTGTGAACAGTCATCTCCATTTGCTGTACACTTGTGATATAGGGTTAACAGTATTTGAAGGTTTGTGCATTAAGGCAGGAGAGCAGCACTTGCTGGATGGCTCATCAATTAATTTGCAGAAAAATGCAGCAGTGTGCAACGATTGCATCACTAATGACCTTGAAAATCTTGTTAGTTATTCATTTGTAAACACCTGTTGTCAAACAGCCTGCTGACTAAAGGTCTGAACACGTTATACAGAATTATAGCAGGTACTACTACACGAAAGAAAACCTGTAATAGAACCTACCAAATACCGTATCAGTGTAGTGGCAGGTCAAATGGCTTCTCAATGCTTGTGTACTTCCTGGGAGAAGGAAAGAAATGTTAAGCTTACACTGACAGCACCAAACCACACAAACGTAACTGCCACAGGACATGAGGAGTTGTAACTAGATACAGTCAACCTGCTTAACCATCTCATAGACATTCAACGACAGAATGTACCTTCATGGAGCCTCTAATCTATGAAATTCATGCTGTAATACAAACATAGTAGCAGACAGAATCAAAATTGCATGCATGGAAATTCTCAGGAAAACTATATTTCCTAGCTACCACAGTCCACTCCTTGTGAAGTACAAGTGACGGTCTAAGCTACAATCAGAAGGTGGAAAATTCGGGATCCTTTCTAGTAAACAACTAACCATATCTCTACCTGTACTCAGCAATACAAAGGTGAATCACAAGTACTATACTGATAAAGAAAAGTTCAGAACTGCTGCTAAGTGAGCGCTATAAATGAATGATTTCGAATTAATCTTCATGTAAGACTAGGCGTGTTAACTTTCTTTACATTACATGAAAGACTGGTCAGAAAAATATTGCATTCAGTCAATATTGTGATTTGCAAAACAGTAGTAAGAGGTTAAGGTTGGAGACCCTCAGGTGGTATGTTGCGATGTTTCGAGAAATTGTTTCAAGGAGCCTCTTTCCTTAACCCTTTCACATGCCAATTAGTTGTGTTGATTGAAAACTTAGATTCATCGCATTTCTTACATCTTCATATTCATAAAATGCTTACAGAAGTACAATAGATTAGGAGTTTTCAGTTCTTTAGTGAGTTTGTCAAGTTTATGGAATGTGCACTCCATGGAAAAACTCAGTGCAAGTACATCAGATTTGCAAACATCAACTATTTCATGTCTACCAGGCTTGAATAGCACCTATCCAGCCATTCTAAAATTATGACTGGTGCAACACACTGTGAAAAACGATGAAAGAAGTGACATACATACAATTACATACACCAAGCAAAGTACTCAACCATCTAGCTTCATACTTCCTTTACTAAAACAATTTGCCTGTGTAATTCAAACATGCAGCACTATTTCAATTAGAAGAGTTTGAAGATGTACGGGACACATTTTAAATATCCTTACTTTAATCAATGCCATTGCTATTAATGCACTATCTTGGTGTATTGAATTGTGTGCATAGCATCGGAAAGGATTAATCATATTCATGTAATCTTTACTGAAACTCAAGGCGTAATACCCATATTTGTTTACAGTTTTGTGATGAGACAACACGACAGATGCGGGAGTTAAAAAAAGCATCTTTATAAAATTCTGCAGAAAGCAAGTTGAAGCAAGTTTCTACAACCCTTTGCAATACCGAGCTATTTCCCATGAGTGTTCTAACAGTTCCTTGTAACATGATGCACTGTTTTCACAGACATAGCTTGAATCTTTGTATCTCATGTTTTGGAAGCAACTTATGAATTGCTATAACAAGCAGATTTGAAGCCCCTACCCAGACTGCACAGCCACTTTAACACCACGTGTAATGAATTATGTGATCCATATGGCACAATTTCCGATTATATTCCCAAGCATGAATCTTATAATTGCAAGTTATGTAAGAGTGTACCTATGCGATTACTTGGGGACAGCACGAAAAGACGGGAGAAGGCTAGACAACATGAATGCAGGCAAAGAATTTTGTTTACAGACAAACATATATATACTAGGCTTGTTGTCCTGCGTAGTTGCAGCTGCTGGATAGCGGGATAATGTAAACAACAACCGCACAGTTGAACTGCTGTTCTGCCTTTTGCTACACTTTGCGTCAAGGCTCGGTCCGAGTCACCCTTTTCACACAATGTACCCAGATTTCTCGACGTGAAAAATAAAAGGAAAGTTCCAGCTTTCCCAACAGTCTCTTTGACACTATGACTGACCTTGTGAATATGATATAACAGTGGCCACCACACTTTAAGGAAATGTTAGACATGGGTTCAGAAGCTCTCCTCCACTTGGTGATGCCTCGATTTCTTGAGGACGCCTTTTGGTGTTCCTGTGATGAGCTTCACAGCGAAAGAGTGTGCCGATGCGGAAGGCAGAATACCCTCCTCCAAACATTGGGCATAGCTCCAGCATACATAACACTAACCAAAGAAAACCCTGCGGTCCAGAAATGGAAGATCACTGTCTAGTGGTAGTTTTTCGCCTTAAGTGAACTGATCTAGCACTGCAGAGAAGACAGGAAGAAAATCACTCTACCCATTTAGTAGCCTTACTTCTCCTAATATAGAGGAGAAAGTTGCCAATGAAGCAAAATAACTTTACTACACTGGTGCCCACAATAGCTAGTGTTTTACGGTTACCTGACAGTGTTTTTGTCTGTGAGAAGTTGCCAAGCAAGGCTACTCAAGAAGTTCAGCCATTTTTTAATGTCTCCTCCACAGTGCCAGGTGTGCTCATGGAAGTAAAACTGCTGGAAGGCAAGCTCCAATATCTGGCTTGAAGGTTTTCTGTGGTGAGCATCGTGCTGGATCTATGCCCCACACTCAAGTGTCTTGGCCTTTCCTATTAGCGCACTTGAACACTGAAGCGTGTTGTTGCTACAGGAACACAAGGGCACTACCACGAAGTGGAGGGGAGCTTCAAGACCCAAGTATGGTTGCTTTTAACAGTGTGTTCGCACTGCCTTTCGCCATGCGTTGCCAAGAAGCATTTAACGGAGCTGAACATAGGTGAAGTCTTCAGTCGGAGTACTTCAAGGAAGCCAAGGCCTATCACTGCTATACAATACAAAGGAAGCTGTCAATTCAAGCAAATTGCTAGGGAGAGTTGGAACTACCTTTTTATTTTCAGGGCCAACAAACTGGTCAGGTACAAAAATGTCAACCGGACCAGGTCAAGACGAGAAGTTTGCATCAAGAAGTATGTGCTGGAGATCATAGGAAGTGCAGTTGGTGCTGTTGACAACATCCTACTGCCCTGCAGCAGCAATTATGTAGGACAAACAGGACGACGACACAAGGACTATCTTAGGAAACACGCACAGACCCTCGACACAAGATGGGGAAGCAACGTAGCTATTGATGCTGCTTTGTGCAGTTGTATATCAAGTTTTGAGCAATGAAGAATCCTCATGGCACATGTTCAAAACATACAAAACTTGCAGAATAGCCCCCACAGTGTATACACTAGTGTGTATACACTTAATCTTCTAGACAAATTAAGGTATTTCAGATGAACTGCTAGAGCGTTCTGAACTGGGCTGGTTGGTGCATGTATAGGAAGGAACTGAATGGTGCCATAGACAGGATAAAGGGAATGTGTTGCTGTGCCCTTCACCTTCACTTCATTCTGGCAGTAGTGCTGTTCATTCCCTTCAAAATATTCATATATTTTGGTCATCTGACCACGTGACACAGCTGTGTGCTGAAGCTATATTTTACCTTGTTATGATACCTTCCAATGTCACACGCAAATCCGTCGAGGCATCTTCACCTATTATAGTAAGCTGAGCAGTGGCTAACAGTGAGCTTAACTGTGGCTACACTTAGTTACCATGGTGCACATGCATGACAGTGTTAGAGGTCAGTATGCAGGTGTTTTTGCATACTCATAGAGGCAAACTAAACGAAGAATTTTTATTGGTGCATGTTTTATCTGTTGCCTCATATCCCGAAATCTGGTGCTATTAGCATTTTTTGAACACAACTCATGTGCAACCGAGACAAGTATGAAACAATCCCACTTTCAAGTCGACGTCCTCGTGCTGAACCAATTGGTTGCCCCAGGAAGAACAAAACATCATTTATCTTTTGGGTACATCTGCAATAATTATTATACTTGTATAGGCATTGTCATTCAACCAACATTTGCAATCAATGTCCATTAGGACTGCATATGCATGACTGATATACGATAGAATGGCACAGCTTACCAGAACAAATAGCACAATGCAAGACTGCTTTGCCACTGGTGTTGCAAGCAGGCCCCTATGACTGAGAAACTGAATGCAAGGCGGCACACAGACATCCTTCACTGGTGCAACAGCTGCAAATGAAATACTGATATCAGTTACTTTCTGACCGGTCATCCAAAGCAAAGCACAAACATCTTTATATACAATTACACTATTGCATATAAGCTCGTCACTGAGTTACTGTTATTGCTGTGAGATAGCTCACATTATTTTATAAAGTGCTAATGGCCTCGTTTAACTTTTTGCAAAAAAAAACTTTATGAAGCACTTTCTATTAGAAAAATGAGCTGACAAAAATTTTGCCCTGCATAACTTACAACACATGCACGCATTTTAGAATTATTGCAGTGATGCGTGTAAGCTGAAAATTAGGCTATGCAACTCGAGACAGTAAGTGTGAACCTCCCTTCAACATCAGTATTGACATATAGTTTGGTTTGGTTTTACACTTGTTAGGAATATATATAACTTTGGAACGTCCGTAATGCACGTTTGGCCACCACTATTCTATGTCAAGGTTAAGTTAAAAATTACTTTTCGCATGCATTTGTTTTACAATTACGGCCGCATATGGGCAGAAATTAAGCGGCAATCCTCCCTCCCAGAATACGTGATATGCTGACGTACTGCGTCAGAACGTTAATCGTCAACCTGGTAGCTGTCAAAAAAAAACGAATACAGATTGCCAGGTAGAAAATAGTCCGTTTCCTTTGCAATGACTCTTAACGGGTATCACGCGGACAACTTTCAATTGCGATCGTGCACGAGTGCTCGGGCTCTAGTACTAACGAAAGGGCACCGTGTGACACCCGTGTTCCCTACCACTGCAAGTGGCACAAGGTTATGGCAGTAAGCACGCTCCACCGTCATTTGATTGTAATGAAGGGGCAGGCACATCGAACATGCTCAATGAGGTCTTCATACATGAGCAATCTTTCAATCCCGGGCGTGAACACTGCGATTATGCACGCCCAGCCAAGGCACTGCGTCCGAAGCTTATAATAATTGCTAAAAATTTCACTTTGATTCAATGCGTCACCGAATATTGGTAACATAACGTTGCACCGCGTCGAGAGAGATACTAACGGGTACAACGCCTTCAATTAATTTTGGAACGCCGAGCACACAGCACAACACAGTACTAACTGGAATGCTAACGTCCGTAAACCAGCGGCCACATTAGACGACAAAGGAGCTACTAGAGGCGTCAACGCCGCTAATATTGCCTACACGTCTCAGTTGTAGTGAGGATGCATTCAACACAACAAATGAAACACCCCTTTATCACAGACTCGCAATGTCGCTTTGTCAATCCTCATGGCCAAGGAATTTCGTTAAAAGCGTGCTCACACAACACAATTGAGCCCATCACCGGCCATCGCGGAGCATTTCGCACGCGCGACGTGCACCAACAACGAAAAAAGGACACTTAAATCACTTACTTGTGTAACAATCCAGCGCCGATTCCTTCCTATTTAGTGTGAAATCACAAATGCGACAGTAGAGTGTACTATAACATGGTCACTCTAGCGACAGGAACACCACCTCCACCGTCCGCCATTAGCGAGTACTCGTACAGTTGTTTGTGCTGGAGTAATCCAACGCAGCGTGTAGGCGCGACGAAGGGGTGGTAAGCAGCGCCACCGCTCACACCCTACCTGCTTCTTTTTGTGTGTTTACTATGCTCGCACGCGAATAATGTTCAAACAGCGTTATCTATGGTGATATATGTAACTGGCAGTGAGAGTAGACAGTGTCTTTTCGTTATATTCTTTGCGTGTTCATTTTTCACTAGTAACATGTTCAGTTGCCCTCCTCATGAAATTACGGACGGCTCTCCGTATTTCAAAAACGGAGCTCACGTCCGTCTTTTTTTACGTAGAATCCCGCCGTTTTTCATAAACGGAGCTCACGTCCGTCTTTTTTACGTAGAATCCCGCCGTTTTTCATAAAACAGAATGGTCTACGTAAATTTTACGTAGGTTTTTGCTGTAAAATTACGGAAATTTTTTACAGTGTGGTTACTGCAATATTAGCTGTTTTTGTCTGTTTTAGCTCTGTGCCACCAGGTGGCAGCACCATACAGGCCACTCACGTTTTTGGTTCCGCCCGAACGCCCCAACGCCCGCGTTTGCCCTATTCCCGGACAAGCTAAAGCTCTCTAATAGGCAGGTATCCAAAGTTTACGCACCTTCTCGTCTCTGGGAAACGTGTGCGACGGCGTGTCACGACCGACGATGCTGTTATAACACCAATGTCTGGGCATTTCCTTCCGCCGCGACGATCGCGTCAGAGTTTTAGCTTGTCCGGTAATCGGGTAAACGCGAGCGGGCCGGGCGTTGGGGCGGTTTGCCGGAACCGTAAACGTGTGCGGCCTGCATGGTGCTACCACCTGGTGGCGCAGAAATCAAACAGACAAAAACAGCCTATATTGCAGTAACCAAGTGTATTCTACTTCGCTGCTGGTGTAAATGTTTGACAGTGGCGTAATCGTGTTGCCGCCGAACATTTACACCAGCAGAGAAGTAGAATACACATGGTTACTGCAATATTAGCTGTTTTTTGTCTGTTTGATTTCTGCGCCACCAGGTGGTAGCACCATGCAGGCCGCTCACGTTTACGGTTCCGGCAAACCGCCCCAACGCCCGGCCCGCTCGCTTATACCCGATTACCGGACAAGCTAAAACTCTCTAATACCGAGTGACGACCGCGGGAAGCCTCGTGTAATACGCACCACCTGCGTGGAGCGCCGACGGGGATAGTGTTTCGACGGACCACGCGCGAAGATCGCCAAAAGGGGTTAAACAAACACTGCAACATCTGTGGCCGACCTTGGCCGCGGGTGGCTGTTATGAAGTCAAATTTCTGGTTCTGCCGGTGGCCGCTTGGAGGCAAAGTTCAACAGAAAATCGCAATAAAATTATGTGTCTCGCTTTTTTTTTCAAAACAGCTTGTTGTATTCGTCATTTTCAACAGTTCAACTTTTGTTCCGACGCAAAAAACCACCCGCCAACTTTTGCGTCCATATCCCATTGAAGGTTAATTGCTTTGCAAAATTTTGCACAAATATCATGTTCACACAGAAAAAAAGATAAAAGCCTCGCTTGAACTACGCAGATAGATTTTCTTGATGTGGCAGCATAGGAGAATAACAATTCTCTAATGTGCGCAGTTTAGGATCTCACCCATTTGTTGGGTGGTAAGTTACATTTTGTTATCTTGCTTGTTCATAATAGCCAACGCGTGATACACTTGAATTTCGAATGAAAAAATTTTTAATTGAATTATTGGGTTTTACTTGCCAAAACCATTATTTCATTATGTGGCAAGCCGTAGTGGGGGATTCTCGAATAATTTTGACCACCAGAGGATTTTTAACGTGCCCCCAATGCATGGGACATAGGTGCCTTTACCTTAAGGAAGCATGTCAGGCTGGAAAAGGACGGGCTCCAATAGTTATTATACATTTCTTTCAAGCAATAGAACCCAAAAAGACCTCTTTACTGACATAAGCTTAACCAAAAAAGGAAGAGTTCTTCCCCAATATTGACCTTAAATACCGCGAGTGAACATTAACTCATGCCTTTTGTGAAATAGGAAACTTGATTACTATTCGTCCGGCATATCTGCTACTGTGAAGCTCTATATTGAGTTCATTCAACTGACAATGTTAATGCGTTTGATAGAACATAGAATGGTAAAAGTACAAATTAAACTGACAGTAAAAACTTTGTCTTCATTCCACATTGCTGCTGCACTAATTCCGTATGGAGTCATTCTGATCCAGAGAAGCAAGGCCTTCGATGGCAAGTAATGTGGAAACATGACTTTGGTTGTTACGTGGGCTTGACTGAATTAGGCGGGTGCAAGATGGTAGCCGTTTGAAAGGCGTGTAGATTGGTCCAAATGACGCATAAAGATGATAACTCGCTGTCGACTACACGTGCACAGTTTGTTTCATATATGAGCTTCACTGTTGACAGAAAACTTCGCCGTCAATTGTCAAATAATTTGGCCTGGGTTCAAGCCAATTTCCAAATGTTGAGTCGCTATGAGCAGGTTTCGCAAAATAACGTGTCACACGCACCACGTGCTATAAGTTAAGTAATTAATTTCAGTTTTTCACTTCAGTTGTCAGTCTTTTGCGTAGCGCAGAGGGCACGAAAACGGTTGCCTTCTTGTGATAGTCACCGTTATCAATGAACGAGATGAAGGAAACTGAGTAGCTTCATTTTTGACACATCCACGCTAAGCTAACAGACAATAAAGCCAAGATAAGGTCTGGACAGATTTATAATGGCTGTACCTGAAATGTACAAGTATGTGAAACCATAATAATACGAATTTTACCTCCATCTAGTAGTGAGCGTCATCCACGTCACAAAGGAAGCGTCAATATAATAGACAGAAGTGTATCATCAGGAGACTGAACAAATCTTAGATGGATAAATAGATATGTTTGTACACTCACAAACACTGAAGCCGACCAACTGGCTAGTCTGGCGCATATTTCCTCTTTAGTCAAAGCAACTGCATAAATGACGGTGAACATAGTTCGCGCTAATACTGAAACCACGACAAATAATTATTGAAGTATCTAAGGCAAGTCCCTGAATTCGATGGTAATTCTAAGAAGTCTTAGGCAAAATGAAGACCGTCATCTGGGCTTCCCGTTTTTGCTGGTGCCAGCCGTAACGCATGTGGGTGCTTTGATCGATCGTCACATGTTGGAAGTGACGTATCCATGTATTACCAAACACAACACACAAACCAAACGCAAAAGGTGACAGAATGTAGGAAGCACAGTGCGATGAAGCACCCGGGCTTACCCGAAAGCCCGGGCCCGGCCCGGCCCGTGGGCCGGGTCGGGCCGGGTAGAACAGTTTTTTCACGGGCTCGGGCCGGGCTCGGGCACGGCGTGTGCTTTTTGACCCGGGACTGGGCCGGGCTCGGGTTTTTTGACGCGGGCCCGGGCCGGGCTCGGGCTTTCTGGTGGTGTGCATGTAACGTGCAGCGAGTTATTCTCGGGCGTCTCAACTCTGAAAAACATTATTTTTCGGTCTCGGGCCGGGTTCGGGCCGGTTTCGAGTCGGGCTCGGGCCGGGCTCGGTCCTAAGGTAAAGGGGTGGCCGGCCGGACCTGGCGGGTAAAGTAGATTATTTCCGGGCCCGGGTCTCGCCATAAAAGTTTTGATCGGCCTCGGGCGGGCCGCCCAACGTAAAACGGGCCCGGGCTGGGCCCAGGCTGAAGAAATCGGCCCGTGCAGTGCTCTACTTCAGAGTACACAGCCAATTTGCGGTACCATATGCATCGTTCAGGTAGGCCTTGAGGCGCGCGCGACCTCGTATTGAAGAACGCGAAACACGTTCTCATAGACTGTTTATGTTAAAGCATCAAAGACTGCTCTGTCTTGTCGGCAATGTATCTCGTTCATGAGCGTCCTCTCACAATAGAAATATTGCTTCGTCCATAGAATAACGCGGCATCAAAGTGATCTAGCATGCCAGTATAAAGGAGACACTATGTATTTATTTATTTATGAGTACCTTACAGCGCCCTCGTGGGACATTGTGTAAGGGGGGCAATACAGCATGTACATAAGAGAAATACACATAGGTGAAATATTGATTATTACAAATGTAAGTGAACACACGAACAGAGAAACGCAAAATATACTAAAACAGCAAAGTGTAGTGTCTGAAGGCGTTACACAAAAGATAATATAAAGCAACTATTTAAACACCAACAGTTTAACAAGATATGATAACTGCCGAAAAAGTATTACGCAAATAACTGTACACAGACGATAAAATAAAAACAGGTGAAAAAAGCATCGCCAAAACTATAAAAGCAAAAAAAGAAAAAAAAACATACCGGTAACAGCATTGTAGGCACGGGTGAACGCGAAAACGGCATACATCAAATTTCGGTGCATAAATATTTTTTTAGGTTGCTTAAGAACTTTGCGTGATCCCGCTCTGATGCGAGTTCATCTGGTAGGTCATTCCACAAACGAATCGCTCGTGGAAGGGCCGAAAGGTTGAAAGCGTCGGTTTCACCGTACATGCATGATAAGCTAAAGTTGTTATTTAGTCGGCGTGAAGTTCGATGAGCTAGATTAAGGTGAACAGATGGCATCATGCTGGTGTGGATGAGTTTGTGGAAAAGTGATAAAAGGGAAATGTCACGGCGAATTTTTAGTGGCTCGAATGCAAGGCCTTGTTTAATCTGTGTTATGCTAGATGGGTAGCTGTAATTACGCGTAATGAATCGACTGGCTCTGTTCTGGATAGATTCTAACTTGTTAATTAGGTATTTTTGGTGCGGTGACCAAATGGAGGGGGCGAACTCGAGTTGCGGACGGATTAAAGCAAGATACGCGAGTTTACGTACATCGGAAGGAGAATTGTATAAATTACGGCGTAGAAAACCTAATGATTTTGATGCGTTAGCACAGGTAGAAGTGATATGTGTGGACCAGGAAAGATTAGGAGTTAGGTTTATGCCTAGGTACTTATAATGCTGAGCGCGTTCCACAATGCTGTTACCAATTTTGTATAGACCACTAAAGTTATGATGTTTTCGACTAAAAGTGATTAGTTTGCACTTGGAAACGTTTAATGTCATCTGCCAGGTATTGCACCACTCATCAATACGCTCTAGGTCTTGTTGAAGGGCAAGATGATCAGTACTGCTGCGGATGGGACGGTAAATAATGCTGTCATCAGCGAATATGCGCATACAAGATGATAAATTGTCCGGCAGGTCATTAATGTAGATGAGGAAAAGTAAGGGGCCGAGAACACTTCCTTGCGGAACACCAGATGAAACGTAACAAAGTGATGAAGAGTAATTGTTTGCGATAGTAAATTGCTGCCGGTTCGTTAGGAAGTTACGGAGCCATGTTAGTGTAAGCGAATCTAGTTTTAGCGATGATAGTTTTAAAATCAAGCGGCCGTGAGCAACACGATCGAAGGCCTTTGCAAAGTCAAGGAATATGCAGTCTGTCTGTAGATTACTATTCATGTTAGAATGCAAGTCGGTAGTAAATTCGAAAAGTTGAGTCTCACAAGAAAGACCCTTTCGAAACCCATGCTGGTTAGAAAAGAAGAATTTGTTAGATTCTAAATGAGTGTAAATGTTAGAAGCTAAGATATGCTCAAGCATCTTACAAGAGATGCATGTTAAGGAAATGGGGCGATAATTCCCAGGTGAACTTTTATTCCCACTTTTATGGACTGGCACTACTTTCGCTATCTTCCAGTCAGTAGGCAACAATCCCGTATTTAGTGACTGCCGAAAAATGTGGAATAGGATTTTACTAGAGGAAGATATAGTGTTCTTTAAAATTTTAGAATTTATATCGTCAATACCAGAAGACGAAGACATTTTCAGATTTTGTATGATTTTAGAAATGCCTTCAATTGTGATATCGATGGGTGCCATGTATGAGTATCTCGTTCGAGAATTTCGGGAAGATGGTCGTTTTCGCTAGTAAAGACAGATGAAAAGAATGAGTTAAAAACATATGGACAATCAGTGTCGGCAAAAGGAGTGTTATTTTCATCATGCAAGGAAATGAAGTTATCGTCGTAATCAGGGCTTATTACTTTCCAGAACTTCTTCGGATTAGATTTAAGGAGTGATGGTAAGTCCTGGGAATAGTATTTATTTTTGGCAGTTGCAATTTCGTGGCAATATGTTTTTAGGCATTCCTCATACGTTTCCCAAGAAGACTGTGAACATGAATTTTTCGCTGACCTATAGAGCCGCTTCTTTCTGTTTCTGAGTCTGCGCAGAGACTTGTTGAACCATGGGTTCGTTTTATCGTTAGTAATCGTTATCAAAGGCACGTGTTTTCCTATTAGTGCCGAAATCTTATTTTTGAAAAGAACCCAGTTTTCTTCTACTGAGCGACTGTAAAAAGAAGGTAGTAACACGTTGTCAGAAAAGGAAGTAAGTTCCGTGTTAATGGCATGGTAGTTGGCTTTATTATAATCCCTAATTTTCTTAGATTCAGTTCCTGCAAATGGCGGCTGGATAGCAAGAGCTACTTCCCTGTGAACCACGAACCTCTCTTCAACGTCTATAATTGATCCAAACGTCAACGTCTTGAGGTGACGTACATATTACGTCTCGAATACGTACCTTTTTTATTAGGAAATGCATGGATGTCTATAAGATGTACTATCTACATGAATGTTAGACTACCAGATAACGTACTATGGATGTACATAGGATATCATTCAGGCACCATAAAATAATTGGTACACATAGCACTTGAACCATACCTCCTACGTTTCGAAGGCGTGCAGGATGTATGTATGTATGCACTTACGTGGTGTGTAGTGTTATTGTTATTATTGGGTTATTATTATTATTATTATTATTATTATTATTATTATTATTATTATTATTATTATTATTATTATTATTATTATTATTATTATTATTATTTAACTCACCCGAAGTTAGGGATATGACATTATCGATAGATTTACCCCGACATTAGGAAGTGCTCTGAATGCCTGAGATGTTTGAGTAATTAAGAACTACATTGAAATCTCGGGCAGCAAAAAAAAATAAATAAATATGGAGGTCGCTTAAGCTTCGCCGTTAAGAGTGGAACGCGATAGAGTTATCGGGCCCCGTTAGCATTGCATTTTTCTTTATGACTAGGCTTCACTGCAACACAGAATGTTCGAAATCCAGCTTAAAAGACCAAACTTACACCAATCCCCTTAAAGTGGGCTTCACTTTTAAACAGAAATGGATTGCTGGGAAGACGTTCTTACAGGGGCAGTATAAGTCGTCTTATATTAAAATGTGAGGGCCCTGGGACCTTTTTTAATTATTTTATTAATTGTTTGCTATTGCCCCGACGCGCGCAAGTGTCCAAAACGCATTAGGCAGGGTAAGTCCCAATTTGACCTTGTCGAGGATGCGAGCGACATCTGGATAGAATTTTCGCAAGTAAACTACCCGAGCGTACCACTGTTGGTATGGAAGAAATGCTGGAAAAGGGGTTTGTGTTTGCGTTTCCTCGTAACAGAATTGTTTTCTCGTACATTCAAATTACAATCCGATGCCACCATGGCTGTAGGCTGTGGTTTTTCTGACGTATTTTACTGTGAGAAATGCAATTTTTTGTTCACTAACACCTTGCGCCTGCGCGGTCGGGGTGGTTCGGGATCATTTTCTCCGCCACGGACGCCGACGCCAACGCCGCATTTTCTGCGACACGGGACCCTTAATGCTGTCGTGTTAATAAATATAATTGACCTTCAATGCTTATCTGCAATCCACTCCACAATGTAAGTATATTCCCCGCGCAGCCTCGCAATATTGCACACGACATTGTCTAAATCTTAATTATATAATTGCTGTGCTATTTTATTTTATTATTAACACGAAAGTGTTTTATGCCGGGGTCCACCAAGACTTCACTGACGTATTTCCGTCACGGAAATACGTCAGTTGAATGATCAAGATTCCTTTATCTCTTGCCTATCTCCGTCACGGAAATACGTCATAGAACATAATACAAAGAAAGAAACCAGAAGAAAAAGTTCCACAAACATGCAAAATTTGGAAATCGAACCCACGACCTCTCGGTCCGCGACGATAGATCGCCGAGCGTTTAACCCATTGCGCCACAAACGCATTTGCAGAGAGCTACACAGACGCGCCTTATATATCTAACACTCCTCCGTGTACCCGCGCTCTTGCTCGGGGCGGTGCCGCCGCCTACGAGCAGAAAAGAGAAGTACTGCATTATGACACTAACGCGCACCGACAGTGAACGCTTCGGTGGTCTCAGCACTACGACGCCTCGATGCCAGCATTCGAAGGGACGCTGGCATCAAGAAGCACTACCAACGCCACCTAGGTGGCGTTCACCGTACTCAGCACAGCGGAGCGTGGCCTCCGCAATTAGTTCTGAAAATGTTTCTGAAGTTGATCGCGGAGGCTGCAATTACGACGCGCTGTACGCGCTGATTTGACTCGGTGACGATTCAGTTACGTGCTTTGTCTTGCGCGTTGTATTAGTGTGTCAGTTACGTGCTTCGTCTTTCGCGTTGTGCTAGCGTGTGCAGCGTAGTGCAGCTTCCATATGCACGACGGTTGCTCATGGTCATCGACGTTGGTAGTCGTGATGGAGGAGACGTGCCACCAGGCGTCAGCGTGGGTGCATCAACGCCTAAGGGCGCTTTAGCCACAAAACACCAATAGACATTATATATCAATGTGCAATAAACATTACACTACTTCTGTGAAGACACGTTTCACTTTCGTGTTCTATACCGATTCCTATATAAGAGGGATCAACCACATTTTTTTTTAATATCTCATGCACTATTTTAATATGATTGTGTTGTTTATTTTGTTGCTTTTGTATTGTTTAAATAATCTCAAGAAGTGACAGTTCCCTGAAATATAAACAATATTACATAATTGCAATCTTTTTGTTTCGACGCGCTATAAATCATTGCGTCCAAAGTTCGCCTTTATCTCTTGCCTAACCCAATTCGATAATTTTTGGTTGGTGCACATGTAGGTATAGCAATCGGTATTATTATTGTGTTAATTGCTTGTTTCTAAGAAATAACTTTTTCTAGCAAATGAACGTAAAATTTCAAATTTCGCGCCTCAATCCTGAAAATTGTCCTTAACAAAATGGCGCCTACAGTTATCAACGGCCTTTTGTTTATACTTTAAACATAAAACCTTGTGAACGTTGCGTTTTTGTATAATTATTGTTACATATTATAGCATTTAATATTATAAAATAATAACGTAAATATAGTAGCAATTTTAAAGAAGAATTGGCAAGAAGCAGTCTGGCGCAACGTCTCGGGTTTTCATTCTGCCTGCGTATTCATTGCGTTGCGATTGCATCATTATTCTCGGAGCCGGGGTGAGCTTGAAGTCGCGTGCTTGCATTAGTTTTTTGAAGTGCTGTTGGGGTTGGGGCTGCGTGATCGTCACTGGCGTCCTCCAGAGTGCCCACCGGTCAGAAAGTCATACGAACCGCAAGCTTTGAACGTCTGTTTATCGCACCATCGAAAGCGGCGGCACAGAAGGCGCGATGTGAGCTCCGGTGGGAACAGAGCCATTTGTCTCGTAACGGTAAGTAAACTTTTGTTAGCGTAGCCAGCATGCTTATGTGTATTGATTATGAACACTATGTTGAGAGATGTTAAGAGAAGAGCATGCCGCGAGGTTGCCGAATTGTTTGAAGCGCTTGGCCAGCCTGTCGAGGCAGGCGACAGCCTTGCACACCGGCAGCTCAGTAAGCGTTCGCGACGGGCTAGCAGTAGCGTGCCCAAAAGTGAACCGCAAGTGAGCTACTCCGAAAGCGAGTATCCTAGCTTCAATGCAGTAAGCGCAACGCCTGTTAGCAGTAGCGCGGCTACAGGCCATTGTTCAGGGCTGGTATTTTGTAGCGATGCCTTTCCGATGCTAATGCCTCTTCGCGCTTTTCGCGCTTGGTCAGTGGTTAGAGCGACGGTCCGCTCACGTTATCAACGGTATCAGCCGTCGTGAGTGGTGGATGATAAGACCAGTAAATAAAGCATAAGGCATCGCTACAAAATACCGGCCCAGATTGGACAGTAAGCAGCTCAGATTGTTCAGATCGTAATGCGGAGGTTTTCGGTGACTCGTGTCTATCCGAAGCCGGTGAAGATTCAAAAGAACGGTTTTCCGATGTATTTAACGCTGACGGGCAGGAAACCGCAGAACGGGCAGGAAGCCGAAGCACTAGCATCTAAAATTTCGCAGCTTTGCTTGCAAAGTGGGCTCTACAAAGTAACATTACCCACAGGTCCCTAGAGCACAGGGGTGTTTCCGGAATCTTCCAAAAGATGCTAAAACATTTCTGAAGACCCCCCGTGGGGCTGTCGAGGTATGTGTATGTGTAGCCTTAAACTAGCTTAAATTTCATTGATAAATTTAAAGGAAATTAGAGCACGCTTCTACTTCAAATTTACCTGCTACGTGTTTTGCATCTGCTGTTTGATAATGACAAGAGCATATGTAGGTGGAACGTGGTTGGAGTGGCAGCATGCGTATTTTGCACATTGTATACGTCAGAGCATTTGGAGCACCGCCAAAATTTTTTGTGATCTTTTTGTTGGCTGAGTTGTTGAGGTGATAAAATAGTTTTGCTGTGAGGAAGTTCGAGATGTAGTAATTTGCTTACTGTGTCAATAAATAAATATGTTTGATTTGGAATGCTTTTTTTTCATACAATGAAAAAATCTTTATTTAACATAGGTGCCGTCCAGACTGGCCATGAGACCAGCGAGTTTGCTGTAGAAACAGCCATTTGGGAGTGGCTGCGTCACGCTTCTGCCAGGCACAGAACTGCCATTGCCAAGGTAATGTGTCTTTATATGTTTCGCAATGGTTTAAACATATTTCAAATTTGAAACCAGCTATGAAAAGCACTCCTAGGATACAAAAGCAGATTGGAAAAAAACGAGCCTTTCTGCATGTTCACTGCAGCAGCAGTGGGGTATTTTTTTCTAACTGAGCAACATAGCATGAGTGAGGCTCATACTCGAGCTCTCGTGTATTGAAGGGAAGCAACTGTCATACAATTAGGTAGGCAGGTAGGTAGTAAACTTCATTGATACAATTGGGTAACAGTAATTTGTTCTAGTTATAACAAAATAACTGTGTGAGCTTCTTAGCAAAACGTACACTTATTATCATTTACACTAGGCACTGTCGAGTGTAGCCGTGCATTTGAAGCACCTATTTACTATATTCTTTCACCGTAAACTTGAAGCGTAGGGAAAAATTTAAAGGGGGCTAAGTATCGTGCAGTAAGCTGGGGAATGGACAAGTTTAGTGTAATGACATAGAAAGAGCACTTCACGATATATTCCAAGGTACGTTATATTTCAGTTTGGCAAGATGACTATAGAAGATTATGTGAAGTGATAAGTTGAAATATTAGCAAGCTGTATGGTGTGAATTCATTTAGAGCAACAATGATGCTAAAAATCATTAGGATAAATATTTGTCTAGCAGTGAACTGAGAGGTACGAGATTTCTGGCTTTGTATTTTCTGCTTTAGATGGAGGTTGTGGACATTTAAACATAAAAAAAGAACTCGTAAGCATCGTGGTGTCCTAAATAATATACTGCATAGGTTTTGTGTCAACCAGCCTCCCAAAAACCAAGACTGGTTCTAGATAACCTGTATAGTGCATTATTCAGGGTGGTCTGTGGTCCAAGTCACCAAGTGCTCCAGTACTGTGTTAGGTGCTCTGCCGCTGTGCCGAGTGCTCTCCGTTTCTGCAGTATACCAAGTGCCCCTTTGCGTCTCCATTTTACCAAGTGCTCCAATATTGTGAAATGCTTGACCACGTCTGCAATGTGCCATATTAATTTTCAAAGTGTCCTACGAAATGCATGGGCATTCTAGTTAACTTTGCTTCAATGCATAAAACAGCATTTTCTTTTAAAAGTTCACTGGAACGCCCATGCATTTCGTAGGACACTTTGAAAATTGATATCTCAAGACTAGTTCAGTCCTGAGAATTCGTTCCAAGTGCATACGCGTTGCGAACTCAGCGGCTGTAATTCGTAGATTGAAAGATGTGCTGTAAAACAAATAAAAGGTTTATTAGAATAATTATGTTAACTATTAAATTAGGCGTATTTCTTGCGAAAATAATGGCCGCCTCATCGAGTAGGTTAGATCAAGGATTATAATTGTGCTATGTGCCACAGGAAATTTTAAAAAATTTTGCGCAGCTAAATTGAAAGACTCGGTATATGTAAGTACTGATACGATACCACTGACTTGATACCGTATTTTGAACCCCAAAAAACTACTCTGGCAAGCCACAGACCACCCTGAATAATGCAGTATATATTATGTTTTCTAGAAGCAGTTCTGGTTTTTGGGAGGCTGGTTGATACAAAAGCTATGAAGTATATTATTTAGAACACTATGATACTTACGAGTTCTTCTTTTAGGGTTATGTCTGCAACCTCCATTTAAAGCAAAAAATATGAAGCCAGAAATCTCGTACCTTTAAGTTCACTGCTAGACAAATATTTATCCTAATGATCTTTAGCATCATTGTTGCTCTAAATGAATCCACACCGTACACCTTACTAATATTTAAACTTATCACTTCACATGATCTTCAGCAGTCATCTTGGCAAACTGAAATATAACGTACCTTGGCATATACACCGTAGCGATTTTTCTATACCGTCACACCAAACCCCTCTATTCCACAGCTTACTGCACGATACTTAGCCCCCTTTAAATTTTTCCCTACGCTTCAAGTTTACGTGCAAAGAATATAGAAAATTTATTGAGTGCAAATCTTAGCCTAAAGTATCGATATTTTTTAACACATACGTAATATCTCAAAATGGTATATGATTTTTTTCTCACCAAAGCCTGTGTTAAAAGTTATTAGCTCTCGGCATTTTATGTTAAACTCTTTGACCTTGCGTGACCATGCTTTCTGCAGGACTGTGCCACTGAACAGCCCGGATATGTGTGACATGGTTCCCTCGGCCTGTTGTACCTTTACCTATCACCCGCGGCATCTAGCTTCCAGTGTGACCTTGCTTTCTTCAGTGCTGTGCCACTGAATAGCCCGGACACGTCTGACATGGTCTCCTAGGCCCACTGTACTTTCACCCATCACCCGTGGCGTCTAGATCCAGTGTGCCGAGTTGTCCAAAACTGCCAAGTGCATTATGATGTCACCAATGTGCCAAATGCTCTAGTACTGTTATGTGCTCCGCCACTCTGCCATGCGCTCTCCACTTCTCCAGTATATAAAGTGTCCCATGGCGTCTCCATTTGCGAAGTGCATTACCAAGTCTCCAAGTGCTCCAGTACTGTGTTATGTGCTCCGCTGCTGTGCCGAGTGCTCTCTGTTTATGCAGTATACCAAGTGCCCATTGCGTCTCCGCATTTTACCAAGTGCTCCAATATTGTCAACTGCTTGACCACGTCTGGAATGTGCCATGTGCTCCACTGCTGTGCCAAGTGTATACTTTGTAAATGATATACATGTCTTAAGTTCAACCAATACCTCTATTGCATAACTTATCCATACAGTGGGTCTTCACATAGACTTCTAAGTCAGTATGTACACATATTGTAGAGTTGTGTTACTGTTTCTGTAGAGTAGATGTGGGTCAACATGTTTTTTTTTCTTCATAGAAGGCTACAGCGCAGAACGAACAAAGACAAGGAACACAGACACAGTGCTGACTTTCAACAAGAATCAGCTTTCTGAAAGTCAGTGCTGTGTCTCTTCTTTGTGTGCCTCTCCTGTCTTCGTCGGTTTCGTGCCATGGCCTTCTACGATGTTCAACCAACAAGCCCAACTGGTTACTCTGCTCAAATGTTTTTTTCTACCACTCTTGGCACCTTTGTGCTGTTTCCTATATCAAGTGCCCAGCTTGCTGCTGCCATTGATGTCATCATTGCCAAAACAGCTTTCATAAATAACAGGATAAATTTGGACAGCACATTATTTTTAAATTTTCATTTCATGCTAATATATAAAGAAGATTGTACTTATTTGTTTATTTCTACTCACATTCTGCAGATATCACAAGGACCATGCATTGCGTTTAATGTTTTACTCCCAGAAGATGTGTGCATCACTTCTGGTAGTTTGTAGCTTGTGTATTTCTAGTCAGGTTTTGTGGATTTTGCTTCCACCAACTTTCTAGTCACATTTTGCAGATTTTACTTGCACATTTATTGATTTTATTGTTTTACTTGCACATGAATTGTCTGCATTTTGACAACGTCACAAATATATCTGAGAAAATATTGAGCTTTATGCTGCCAGATGTAAGAGATGCGTGTTCAAAGGAACTCTTGTTAAAGTTCATGCTATTCATCGCTTCGACATTTCAGGTTTTTCTGTTCATCTTAGTATTTTTATGCAATATTGTCTTAGCTGCGTTTTGTGTATGGTATAACAAGGATTCCTCAGCGAGAGCTTGTGGTATACTTTGCAAGGACATGATTTAGGGATTTATTGCTCTGGTTTAGTTCTATATTTTCTAAGCAACAATATCCTAATATTCTGTATGATATAGGTCTCATTTTTGCTTTTCAACATAGCTTTCATTTTGTTAAACATATCCTGAATAAAAGCTTGAGATACTCTTTGAGGATATACACGTGAGTTTATTTTAGTTGTATTTTTCTATGAAAGATTACTTTATTATGTGTAATGTTTGTTCTAAAATAAAGTTTTGCTGTGGAACCAATGTTTGAAGGCTGGTATCATTTTTCTATCAGGTGAAAAAGACACTACACGATTGCTGCACATGCTGGGGAATGTATAAAATTACATCTTGGGCACGTATTTATAACGTATTTCGGCTCAACACTAATATCCAAACAATGTAACAAATGTCCAGCAATTACATCCATATAACATCTTTTCGACGTAAAAAAAGAGGACTTTTGACAGTACCACCTACGTAGATTTTACGTAAACTAGATCTATTTGAACCTCTAATAGAGGTATTGAATGTCCAACTGAAATATCTAATGGACATCCAGGCAATGTTTATGGTTTATAGGGTTGTAGCAATTTGTGGTCACTAAATCCATTCAAATAGTCTATGTGGTTAATTGTTTCAGGTGCAGTTGTCAGAATGAGGTCTAGCGTATTCGAACCGCGTGTTGGGTGAGTAATAACCTGAGCAAAATTAAAGTCTAAAGTTAAGTTAATGAAGTCAGCTGAGTGTTTACAAGAGGACGACAGCTCCTCCCAGTCAATAAAGGGTAGATTAAAATCGCCGAAGAGATACACAGTGCGAGCCTGGCAGACTTCAATGGCAGCACTAATGCTGCTGCGCAACTCATCTAAGAAGGAATGATGACAATCAGGAGCCCGATAACAGCTGCCGAGCAACACTTTTCTGGAATGAATTGTGCAACCTACCCAGACAATTTCAATCTTAGAATTTGAAGTGATGGCGTATGACGTGATGGATCTTTTAATGGCCAGAAGAACACCACCACCCCTTCTGTCTATACGATCACATCGATAGATGTTGTAGCTGTTGGCACAAGAAAAAATTTCGCTGTCATTGATGTCAGCGTTCAGCCACGTCTCGGTGAAGACAAGAATATCAGAAAGGCTATCATCGATGTAAGATGAGACCATGTCACGTTTGGAAAGGATACTTCTAATATTAGTGAATGATACTGTTAGTGATAGAGGAGTGCAAGGCTGATGCAGCTTTTGCTGGCTAGATGTTCGTGTGTTTACTTTTAGCTATCTGCGTGAACGTACAACGGACTTAGTGATGGCATCGTAGACGTAGCTTACGTTTTCGATGCGCAGCTTGTCTACTAGAAACTTAAATGGCTTATTTTGAGTTTTTGCGAATTCTATTAGCTTCCTGCGAATCTGTCGCGTTGCTAATGAAAAATCCTCGCGTATTGAAAACGCTGTTCCCTTCAGGTTACGTGCACGTGACAAGATTTGCTCCTTATCTTTAAAAAGGGTCAGTTTGGCAATGATCGGTCGACACTTTTCTTTATCATGTCTACCCAACCTGTGAACCCGTTCAAACTGTGTACCTGTTAGTGTAAGCTGTAACTTTTCAGAACAGAACTTAATAATTTTCTCTTCGGAAGCTGCCCAATCCTCATTAGCATGGTCTTCTAAACCGAAGAACAGGAGGTTGGATCGACGCATCCTGTTTTCCGCTTCGTCACATCGCGAAGATATCGACATCAGCTGATCTGTCACTCCGCGCAGTGTGTCTGCAGGTGCGGCCGGAGCAGTGGCAGCTGCCGAAGCCCCTGCCTGCTCAAGTGACACCACCTTTGCATTTAAGCGCTTAATTTCATGTTCAGCAGATTTCAGTTGTTCAGACATATCGCGAAAAGCAGGTACTGCGCTGTCCCCGGCCGTAAGCCGGGCGGCATGATCCTTCTCCAACGCTTCGACCTTTAGCCTAAGTTGCTTCATTTCGTCGAGGACTGCATTATGCTGAGTTACTAAAGCCGCGTATCCATCTTTGAGCTCACGTACACTTTCCAGAGCCTGCGCAAATGTGTCAGCCTCAGACTTCGACATAGGCCCAGGGTTTAATTCAACGTCACCAGCAAGCAATAACAAAAGGTCGAACAAAGTACAACATGCACTAGACAGGCAAGATGACAGTCGTTTCAATACATCGGTAAGCTCTGGTGGGCACGACACCGCGAAAAGACAATAATTGCTACTTTTTATGGTAGCAGCATGGCTGAGGTAACTGACCTGCAAAAACATGGGCTGTAAGCGTGGCATTCTCGATGCGGTGTCGAGCCCGAAGTGGGAGTCACCAGACTGGCATTTATATCCCGCGGTGCGCGCTCCCAGCGTCGCTGTTGCCGACCTTGGTTGCCAGACGAGGTAGTTCGGGAAGCGCTAAAGCGCTAAAGAGGAAGCGCCGCATTTCGGATAACCTGCGCAGAGGTTTCCCAAAGCCCGAGGTAGAATCTCCTTTAGGACTGAATTACTGCTGTGTTCTATTCTGTTGAAAGCGCAAGTTGGAATCAGCTCGCACTAGACAGGACTAAGTTGAGATAGCAGGGAGAGGACTACATGTCCTGATGTGGACATAAAAATAGACTGATGATGATGATAAGGATGATGATTACTGTTGTGTTCTATAGAATGCTCACTGTGCTTAACGTGTGTTGGTCCCAATAGCAACGGCTACAGTGCATTAGCCATCATTACATGTTGGTGAAGCTGAGCACTAACCAGGGCAAGGCAGAGAGACACAATAATAGACCACACGCGCTGCACTCTCAACTACTACGTTTCAGAACAAACACTTCATATTTTTATACCGGCGTATGCTCAGACGTCAAAGATATGCAAGGCAAATTTAAAAGCACTTTTAAAATTACATACCCGCGAACACTCGGGCGTCAATGATAGGAAACATATCTAACACGGTGTGCAAGCCTATCTTTTTCGTCGCAACCGTAACATATTAATTATTACAAATTTATTCTAATGTCTTTCCAAAAAATGTCACAGTTTCGCCCTAAGGGCGAAGCAATGAATGCGATAGCAACACAGCAATGTCATACGAAGTAAGGTGAGCGGCTTTGGTAGCAATATGAATTGTAGTAAACATGAGCTTATTAAGTAAGCAGGTGTGCTGCGGCGTAAGTAGATCGACATGAAGACAGACTCGATGACCACGACAAGGCGCGTGTGAAATGGTGGTGTTGATGAGAAGCGCTTCCCGTGGGCAGCGCGTGCGAAGGGACGCACCTGTAGCGCTGCACTGCCGATCCGGGCAGCATTGCATGTGTAGCGTGCGTTGGAAAATGTTGCCCGACTATTACTAACTGAATTAACAAGCGTGGAGTCAGCGCGCACAAGCAAACATGGATAGATCACACTGAATGACTGCAGACAACGACTGGCAAAACGCTGGCAGCAATCGCATCCGCCGCCGCCGGCGAAGGTACATACGTGCGGTCTATCGCTTCAATGGAAACTGAGCGGCGAATGCAGAGCGCATACAAAGGTCAGAGCCGTGTGGAGATAAGAGACGGTGCGGGCGAGCGACGAGCGCAGTTGTTCGCAGAGTAGAAGTGCCCCCTCCCCCCCCCCCCGCTCCCTCCGGCGCTGCCTTCGCTTTCTTGTTTTTACGTGGGAGATTGAGCGGCAAGTTCCGCTTGCGCCCGGTTGCAAGATAGGCCTTTGGTGCCAGAGCGCAGCGTCGCCCAGCCTCCCTCGCTCCCCCCATGCCCCTACGGCCTTTCGCGCGACCATCGCGTTTGATTTTCGCCGTGCGTTCGCTCTCCGTGATAGCGTGCGCCCCCCGCACGCTTCCGCTCGGGCATACGGCGACGATTTTATCTATACGGAACCTCACGGCGACGGCGACGGAGACGGCAGAAATCCGGTTGAAGTGTCCATATAATTGCTATCGCAATAAAGGCGACGTCTAGAAGGCTGAGTAGAACAGATAGTTGGCTGAAACAATCCTCTTTTCTAGTACGAAAAACGTAGCTAAGCCACTGTATAAAGTTAGTCGATGGCTGGCGCTCAAAAAAAGTCACAGGCCTGCGCGGAACACGCAGCACAGTCAGAGCGTAAGTTGGTGGAGCGGCCCAAGAGTAGCTCCAATTTCGGCACCATGCACAACCGGGTCTTTGTGGCAAAGTCTCTTCGCCTGGTTTTCACTAGAATGATCTGAACGGTCCGCATGGCGTCGACGGCGGGCTGCGGCTTGTAATGCTCTGTGCACAGCAGTCTGCTGAGCCCCTCAATCCTTACAACTGCAACTTACCTGTCGGGCACGCTGCGTTTGCAGGCGCCTTAGCTAAATGGCGTTACCATACCTACGGAAGCTCGGGTCGTCGGCGCCGCGCGCCTGCCTACGGAGCGTTTATAGGGCATTTTTCCGCTGCCCGATAGCAAGCGCTTGTGTCGCTGCGTGGTTCTGGCTCCCACGCAGCTGGTGTGGGTTCGATCCTGGCGTGAACCCGGTACTTTTCTGGCATTTTCGGCAATAGCGGTTACTATTACCAATGGCGGCGGCGGCGGCGGACACCATCGCAACCGAAACGGCAATTGGAATGAACCCATGACAGCTTACGCTGTAAAAATAAATCGCTTGTGTATAAATAAAGCGCAGCTGACGGCTCTGTAATCTTAATTAGCAACACTTGCTGTGCGAGTGCAATAGATTACTTCATTAATGCGAAAGCAGTATATGGTGCAGTGCTTGGGCACGTCACTTGGGTACGGCACCACTTCCTAAATGATAGGCTGACGTCCGCTGCCTTTCCAGGTCACGTTCATCTGGATCGTGTGTTCGGGATTTTTCGGTTCGTGCCATGTTGCTGCAAAGGATTCGCTTCCAGCGCGGCCGCCAAGGTTGCGCAAGACGCTAAGCTCGGATACAGCCAGCTAGCTCATTTGGAAATATGGATCCAGCACGACTGCGGTGAACGTCATCGGCTCCCTTCATATTCGTCAGCCAGCAGCCCTTCACTTCCGCATGGCACCACTTCCACAATGGCAGGCTTACGTCCGTTGCCTTTCCAGGTTAGTAACCTGAAAGGTGCTGCTTGCGTTAAATCCAGTAATTATTCCTTGTTGGTGGTGTCGTCCCCGCGAGACCTGAATGATGTGATGAAACAGCTTTGGCTCTTGCATGTGAAATGTGCTACGCCTTGTCTGCAATAACACTGATGCTGTCGGGAGACGTTAAAACAAATCCTTGACCAATGACTAAGGCTCAAGAAGAAGCTTTTGCTGCTGCACTAGAGGCCATTAAGAAATTAGAAGAAGTGCACTCACACTTGCTTTCTGAACTAACTAGTGTCAAAGCCAGTCATACGGCAGTTATAAACAAGCTTGAAAGCTAGAAAACCAACTGGTAACACAACTCGCTGAACTAAAAACTTCTAAACAAAAACAAGAGGTCTCTAAAGGTGAAATCAAGCTGCTCAACACCAAGATAGCCGCGTTGGTCGATACTCCCGCATCCGGAAGCTTGGCAGTTACAACAGCTGGTGGCAATATCCTTCACGGTGTATCTGATTGATTGCCCACAATTTCTTCACGGTGCGATGACACTGGGAATAGAATGCGACGCCCACACCTGCTTAACATAGTGGGAGACGAAAAAGAGGTCTTGACTGCGTCCGAGCAGAAAATTGTTGATTTCTGTGCTGAAAAACTTTACTGAAGCCTATCAGGGACGCCCTTCAAAGGGTGCATAGATTAGGCAAGCATGCCTATAAAAAAAAACATCATACGAAGCTGGCCTTTTATAAGGATAAATAACGCAACTTGTCAGCTGCGCGAAAGCTTAAAGGGTCTGGAGTTTTGATACAAGAAGACTTCTCCCCAGCTACACGAGAAGCAAGAAGAAAGCTGATCGAATTTGCGAAGGCGAGAAAAAAATATTTCATGCTCAGCGTCGACAGAATGCGCATGGATGACACAACCTACATGTATGTACCACGGCGCCTCTAGCACAGTAGTGCAGCTGAGCCGATAGCTGAAGCATAGCACTCGAACCCATGGCTGCCAGCAGGTACTAGAACTTCGGATCATACCGTGGCTATCAATATTATTTACTAATATTCCAAGACATGTGCGCAAGCTCTATCAAGTCTCTTCTTTCCTTGACAATACAGGTTGTGACATTATTATCTTCACGGAAACATGACTCCATCCAGACATTTCAGACAGTGAAATAAGTCCAAGACATACCACGTGGAATATGTGCCGATGGCGATAGCACTAGTAAACGAAGCGGGATGCGTACTTATAGGCGTTAGGCAGACGGTAACATCTTATTTAATTGATTTCGACACTAACCTAGGAATTCGCTGGGGTGGGGGCATGACAGGTTTAAAAAATTGTTGTTATGTTGCTGTTATTGTCCACCTGACTTAAGTGTGTTTTTTGTGAGTGACTTGCGACACAGCATAAGTCACGTCGTTACGGCTTGTCCGGCTGAAAGTACTTTTCTCTTCGGCAACGTTAACCTTCCCTCCATAAACTGGAAGCAGGTCATTTCATTTTTTTTTATTTATTGTACCTCGAAGGCCCCAGAGATGGGGTATTACATGAGGGATAGGCTTAGTTTAACAAAAAAGTGATTCGAGAGCAGACTTAAGTGATGTGCGTCGGAGTGGTGCGTGACGTCGGCAGGCAGACCGTTCCAGTCTCTAGCGGTTTTCACGAAAAATGATCGTAGATGGGAGGTAGTCTGCGCCGGGGGAGGATACACGGCTTTTCTGTGGTTAATGATGCTGGACTGACGATGAGCTGGTAATATAGCTGGAATCTGGAGTGGTGAATGATAGAATTTGTGAAAAAGACACAGTCGAGAAATATGACGTCGTGATTCTAGATACGTAAGACCGGCACGGGTTTTGAGTTCAGACACGCTAGCATGATAAAATATTCAGAGTAAATAAACCGGCTGCACGGTTTGAACTGATTCAAGTGTATTAGGTTATGTTGATGCGGATCCCAGACGGAGCATGCATATTTTTAATTAGGGCGGACATATGTACATAAGCTAATAATTTTACTGATGGGGGAGCAAGTTTTAGGTTCCGGCGGTTTTAGGTTTTAGGTTACGAAGCTTGATCGACCTTGACGTTGACGGCTTAACTGTTCCCGCACTCGTCGATACTCAGGCACAAATATCCGTTATGAGTAATCACCTTCTTTACCCGCCGTGGTTGCTCAGTTGCTATGGTGTTGGGCTGCTGAGAACGAGGTTACGGGATCGAATCCCGGCCACGCGGCCGCATTGCGATGGGGGCGAAATGCGAAAAAACACCCGTGTACTTAGATTCGGTGCAAGTTAAAGACCGCAGGTGTCCAAATTTCCGAAGTCTCCACTGCGACGTGCCTCATATATCAGATCGTACTTACCCCTGCCGCTACTGGTATTATTCTCGTCGCTGATGAAAGAAGTCCCGCGGTCATCGGAATGTGCACAGCTCTCATCACCATTGCCGGTCACCAATTAATCTGTTTTGTTTACTGTTCTCGTAGCATTGTCCCCACGACGTCATTCTCGGGCTCGATTTCTTTGTCGGCCCATGCCGCTCATCATTGGACTGTGCAACCAGCGTCCACTTTCAACTTGAGCTTCCTCAAACTGCAGATGTTCCAGATTTTACCGTCACAACCACTTATGCTCTGTCCGAGTCCATGTTCGGTTGTCACCGAAAGCCACCACGTGTGTTGCCTTGACGACGACATCACCAGTTCCAGACGGCGACTACATAGTGTCTCCACTAGTTGAAGTACTGTTGACCAGAAATATTGCTGTGCCGCACACTCTTGTGATTGTTGTCGACAACCACGTCCAGCTCCCGCTTCTCAACTTCAGCAACTCGACCCAAGCTCTCCCGCAAGGCATCTCAGTGGCCAACGTGTCTGCGCTTGATAAATGCGACATCGCGGCACTAGACGCCGACACTTGTTCGTCTTCTCTCGCAAGCGGTCGGCAAGTCCACTCCCCGTCGAAATTACCACGATGATTGCCCTGACCTTCCGACTTGTCAAGCCGCGGAACTTCACCATCTCCTAACGACATATAGGGATATCTTCGACTTCGATGACCGCCCTCTCGGTCAACGTCTCTCGTAAGTCATCGAATACATACCGGAGATGCTATTCCTTGCGGACGGCGACCCTATCGTGTGCCCCATTTCCAACGCCAGGTCATACAACGAGAAGTCGACATGATGCTCTCCAAAGACGTCATAGAGGCTTCCTTAAGTCCCTGGGCGTCACCTGTCGTCTTGGTCAAAAAGACGCACGGCAGCTGGAGATTTTGCGTCAACTATCGTGCCTTAAACAAAATTACGCGCAAAGACGTGCATCCGCTGCCCCAGATCGATGACGCCTTGTACTGCCTTCACGGTGCGAATTCCTACTCATCCATAGACCTGCGCTCGGGCTACTGGCAGATTTCAGTTGATGACTTGGATCGAGAAAAAAGTGCCTTTATCAACCCGGACCGCCTCTATCAGTTCAAAGTTATGCCCTTTGGACTGTGCAACGCCCCCACAACGTTCGAATGCATGATGAACCCTCCTTCGTGACTACAAACGGTCTATCTGCCTGGCTACCTAACGGATTCATTGTGTTATCCCAACGTTTGAAAGTCACCTTACTGATGGCTTCTATGCTCGTACTTCCGCCGTTTTATACGCAATATTCGCCATCATAGCCCAACCCCTTACCGACCTTCCAAGAAGGACGTGCCCTTCTCGTGGGGCCCCGACCAAGTGACCGCATTCTCGGCGCTGACGAACTTACTCACTTTACCGCCTATAATTGGCTCACTTTGACCCCTCCGCACCTACAAGGTTCGCGCAGATGCTAGTTGGCATGGACTCGGCGCCGTCCTGCTCTCCACATCTTGAACTGAACTATTCGATCAATGAGTGCGAGTGCCATGCAGTGGTTTGGGCGGTCGCAAAATTTCGCCCGTATTTCTATGGCCGTGTATTCTCCGTACTTACCGCCACCACGCTCTTTGTTCGCTGTCGTCGTTCAGAGGGACCCAACTGGTCGCCTTGGTTGCTGGCTCTGAGACTACAGAATATACCTTTGAGTAATTCCTGTAGGCTACAGGAATTACCTGGCAGGCTACATCACGATGCGATTGTCTTTCGCGCCATCCGGTGGACCCTACTACCCTCGCGGACCATGAGCATGATATCCTGATGTGCTGGCCATCTCTGATTTACGCGACATCGGCAGCGAACAGCGTCGGGATGCAGCCCTAAAGCTCACCATTCAGAGACTACTCTTCTGCACATTCCGACCCTGCTCTACGCGAGTATGTCCTACGCGTTGACGCCCTTTACCGTCGCAACATGAAACCTGATGGACCAGAATTCATGCTAGTTATTCCCGACACCTGCGCACCATCATTCTTCAACATCTGCATGATGCTCCAACTGCTGGACACCTAGGCGTTTCACGCACCTACGACCGCGTGCGACAGCGGTTCTTTTGGCCTGGCTTCTATCGTTCGGTGCGCCGATACGTTGCTGCCTGCGAGCGCTGTAAGCGCCGCAAACGTCCTGCTCTTCCTAAGGCTGGCCTGCTTCAACCTGTAGACATTCCACTGGAGCCCTTCTTCCGCATCGGCCTTGACTTCCTCGGACCTTTCCTTACGGCCGTATCCGGCAAGAAATAGATTGCCGGTCGGAACTGACTACGCCACGAGATATGCCATCACGCGTGCCATGCCGAGTAGCTGTGCTACCGACGTTGCAGACTTTCTGCTCAATGACGTCATTCTTTGACACTGGCTCCGCGTCAGCTTCTTACGGGATCGGGGCTGCTGTTTCCTTGCAAAGGTCATTGACAAAATTCTGCGTACTGGTCTACTGAACATCGCCTTACGGCAGCCTACCATCCACAGACCAACGGTCTTATCGAGCGGCTCAACCGAACTCTCGCGGAGATGCTGTCCATGTACGTCTCTACTGATCACCGCGATTGGGAGGCCGCCCTACCCTACGTTACATTGGCCTATAACTCGTCCCGACATGACACTGCCGGCTATTCGCCGTTCTTTCTCCTGTACGCCGCAACCCTGCGTTGGCCTTCACGACGCTCCTTCTTGCTGATCCATCCGCACCAACCGCATATGCTAAGGACGTGCTCTCTCGAGCCAGATTGGCTCGCCAGGTTGCTCACACTAGGCTATGTCCGTCGCAGGCCTCCCAAAAGAGATAGCTGGCACCGCGAAGTAGAGTACCCTCCTGAATCTCTGGTCCTACTCTGGACGCCGTCTCGACGCGAAGGCCTGTGCGAGAAGCTCCTCCCTCGCTGCACAGGACCCTACAATGTTCTCCGCAAACTCAACCACGTTGACTACCTCATCACTCCGCTCGAACATCGCCCGTCTTCTTCTTTCACTGCTGCTGATGTTGTCCATACGTCGCGGCTAAAACGCTACTACACCAGCAGTGCTGACTAATTTTAGTAGGCGCCGTGACGGCGCTCAGTCCGCCGGCGGTGATGTTACGAGGCATTGCGTATGAGCCTGCCATTAAAGGACCGTTCTGCTACACAAGAGGAAGAAGACGGGACATGCCTCGCGAGATGCTGTCAGCCATTCTCTGGTAGCAGCAGCCTGTAAATATTAAAATATTGTCTCTCCCGTGTACTTGGAATCCCTTGAGCATATATATAGTATATATATATATATATATATATATATATATATATATATGTGTGGTGTGTGTGTGTGTGTGTGTGTGTGTGGTGGGAGGGGGTGTTTCCTTAGTACCATCGCGTTTAGTAACAAAAGCTACTGACCCGCAGGGGCGTCTGTGTAGCAGGCGTTTGGTGTGTGGCGACACCACGGACCCGAGCACATGAGGGTTGGACCCTCCGCGTGTAGCCGTGCGCGGCTTAGCCGTGTCCGGGGAAAAAGGGGATCCTGGGGGTTTGAGCCGATGTCGGGTGTTTGGACCTTTACGGCCCCTCGGCGGAGGCAACACACCTCTTTGGCCTCTGCTTCACGTAGACGGCACCCCCGGACTGACCCCACCCGGGGGAAACCGGTGGTCGCCTTTTCCTGTCCCCTCTCCAACCTTTTGCTTCCTATCTCCTTTCTTTTACTCTCCTATCATCTCTTCTCTTCCGTCACTCCTAATTTTCACAGGCGGCTTGGGTTAACCTTGTGTATGTGCCCTCTCTTGGTATCTTATATTGGGTTATAGCAGCAGTGCACGGCTGGCGTCTGCAGCCTTACACGTTAAGTGCTGCAGCGTCCCCTAGTTGGGCTCCGTGGTGGGTGGCCGCCATTGCCGCCGAAATAAACGATAATAACATGGGAACACCTGCATTTCCCCGTCTACTTGATCGTCACCCTCACAAGAGGGGACGCACCGATGAAATATTAAGCCTTTCAAACCTAAAGAAATTTTTCCTCGTTTCCAAGTTGTACATAGTGAAAAAACAGAAAAACCAGCTAGAACCCTATCCCCTTTCCTAGTTGCAAAAGGCCTGACTGAAGCACTTGGCCCTGGCTATAAGGTCACCAAAATGGCGAGCGGGGACCTCCTCCTTGAGATCCGTGATAAAGAGCAACACAGTAAAATAAACAAGCTTGTGGCATTTGGAGACATTCCTGTTACCGTTTCACCTCATCGGTCTATGAATACAGCACGAGGAGTAGTGTCTGATGCAGATCTTATCGACTTGTCCGAAACCGAACTATTGGAAGGCTGGAAAGAACAAAATGTAACCAACGTACAGCGCATCATTATCAGACGAGACAACAAAGAAATTCCTACAAAACACCTGATTCTGACCTTTGCCACTTGCGATCTGCCACAAACCATAGAAACCGGATACACAAAGATAGCTGTCAGACCATACGTACCTAATCCAAGACGATGTTTCCAATGTCAACGATTTGGCCACGGCTCGCAGAGCTGCCGTGGTCGACTCACATGTGCGAAATGTGGAACCCAAGGCCATTCCTCAGACAACTGTGAAGCGACACCTCACTGTGTAAACTGTGATGGTGAGCATCCAGCTTACTCCCGGTCTTGTCCGAACTGGAAAAAAGAAAAAGAAATCATCACTCTCAAAGTCCGTGAAAATATATCGTTTAAGGAAGCACGCAAAAGGTGCTCACCATTCCACACGACCACTTACGCTGATGCGGCGCGTCAAGGGGCAGCGTCGCAGCGGCTATTGCCACCTGCCCAGCCCGCGCGCAGCGAGCTGTCGCTTGTGGCTCCTGCCCCTAGGGTGGAAGTAGCGAAGTCTACTCCACCCAACCAGCAAACAGGCCCGGTTACCCTAGGGTTGCCGGCACCACAACAGCCCTCGGTAGCAGCCTGCGCTACGCGTAGCGAACCGGCAGGACCGCCAGCAGCGCCCACGGTGGGTGCAGTCAAGGCTGCCTCACCCTCTCCGGCCCCTGCTGCCGCTGGCAACAGCCGGCGCAGCTCAGGCCCAAAGGCAGCCCCATCAACCTCCTGGCTGGTGGGCGCAAAGGTCTCGTCCTTCGCGGCGAGACTTTCTCGCGAAATTTCTCGCTCGCAAGAGCGCGTGTCCAGCGCCTCACATGAGTCAATGGACACTACACCCATCCCGACGGCGCATCAAGCGCCTAAGGAGCGGCGAGGCTCCCTCGACCGCTTCAAAAAGGACAAATCCCGCGTTACAGGGCCTGGAAAAGGTTCTGTAATCTAAGGCAACACTTCCTTTTCGTACACACAGCACCAATTTTACTTTCAGTATGGATATACAAATCATACAGTGGAACGTCCGAGGCATTCTTAGGAACCTCGATGATGTGCAAGAAATTCTCCACGAACACAATCCAAAAGTGCTGTGTGTACAGGAAACTCACTTAAAATCGGAACATGCAAACTTTCTTCGACAGTATGTTACGTTTCGTAAAGACCGCGATGATGCTCTTGCATCTTCAGGCGGTGTTGCCATTATAGTTCAGAAAAGCATAGCGTGTCAACGTTTACCGCTGCAAACGCCCCTCGAAGCAGTGGCAGTTCGACTTGTTCTCTTAAACAAACTCGTCACCATTTGCTCGCTTTACATACCCCCACATTACCGCTTACACAAACATGAATTCCAGTCCCTAATAGACGAATTGCCAGAACCTTATCTTGTTCTTGGGGATCTGAATGCACACAGCGGACTGTGGGGCGACTCTCGCACCGATGCTCGAGGCCGTCTAATTGAAGGCTTTCTTTTCTCATCCGGTGCATGTCTGCTAAACAAAAAAGAACCTACATATTATTGTCTTGCAAGCAAAACTTTTTCTTCTATAGATCTCAGCATAGCTTCTCCATCCATATTTCCTGAACTTGAATGGGAAATTATAAAACACCCTTACGGGAGCGACCATTTCCCCATACTGCTGAGAACACCAAGACAATACGAATCTCCACCACACGCTCCCCGGTGGAAGGTCGATGCAGCGGACTGGGAGAAATTCCAAAAACTTACCAGTACGCTCTCGTGGGCTGACATTTCATCACTCGGAATTGACGGTGCCGTCGAATATTTTACTAATTTCATAATTGATGCAGCTTTTAAATGTATTCCCCAAACAAGTGGACTTTCTAGCAAACGCCGTGTCCCGTGGTGGAATGAACAATGCCGGAACGCACGTAGGCAGCAGAACAAAGCATGGAGGCAGCTTCGCGATTTTCCTACTACTGAAAACCTCGTCAATTTCAATAAAACAAAGTCCCAAGGTAGGAGAACGCGCAGACAAGCCAGAAGAGACAGCTGGCAAAAATTCTTATCAAGCATCAATTCGTACACGGATGAGGCCAAGGTTTGGAACAGGGTCAATAGAGTAAGAGGGCGACAAACACATCCGCCTCCCCTGGTACACACGCAGGGAGACAGCCTGGAGGACCAAGCGAACCATCTGGGTGCACATTTGAACATGTGTCCAGTTCATCACACTATTCTCCAGCATTTACAACATACAAATCAGCAATAGAAAAACAAAAACTGGACCGAAAGAGCACTGGGAACGAGCCATATAACCTACCTTTCTCCCTAGCAGAGCTGCAAGCATCACTCAACTGTTGCAACCAATCTGCCCCAGGCTCTGACCGCATACGCTACGAAATGTTGAAAAACCTGTCCTCTGAAACAAAGAAAACCCTTCTCTGCCTGTACAACTCTATATGGACCTCCGGCGAGATCCCCTCTGCCTGGAGAGAGGCCATAGTAATCCCTATCCTGAAGCAGGGCAAGGATCCATCGTCCGTATCGAGTTATCGGCCCATAGCTCTAACAAGCTGCATCTGCAAAGTCTTTGAGAAGATGATAAACCGCCGTCTGATACATTTCCTAGAATCAAACAAGCTGCTTGACCCATACCAGTGTGGATTCCGCGACGGCCGATGCACCACTGACCATCTGATACGCCTAGAGGCTCAGATTCGCGAGGCTTTTGCCCACAAGCAATTCTTCCTGTCTGTTTTCCTTGATATGGAAAAAGCATATGACACCACGTGGCGATTCGGAATACTAAGAGACCTCGCACACTTTGGAATACGTGGCATTATGCTGAATATCATTGAAAGTTATCTGTCCAACCGCACATTCCGTGTTCGTGTGGGTAATGTCCTATCAAGGCCATATGTGCAGGAAACTGGAGTACCACAGGGTGGTGTGCTCAGTTGCACCCTTTTTATCATAAAAATGAACTCTCTGCGTCTGTACATCCCACGCAACATATTTTATTCAGTATATGTCGACGATGTACAGATAGGCTTCACATCATGTAACCTTGCAATCTGTGAGCGGCAGGTTCAGCTTGGACTGAACAAACTGTCTAAGTGGGCAGACGAGAATGGTTTTCGGCTTAACCCACAAAAGTCCACATGCGTCCTCTTTTCCAGAAAGAGAGGTCTGCACCCTGATCCCAACATCGAGATACAGGGTGAGGGTCTACCTGTAAAAACTGAACACAAATTCCTAGGCCTAATTCTGGACGCGAAGTTAACGTTTATCCCACATCTAAAGTATTTAAGAAACAAGTGCCTGAAGACAATGAGCATCTTGAAAGTGTTGTCTCGCACTACGTGGGGTAGTGACACAAGATGTCTATTGAATCTATATAAGAGCCTCATTCGATCACGTATAGACTACAGTTCCATTATATATCACTCCGCGACGCCGAGCGCCTTGAAAATGTTAGACCCAGTCCACCATCAGGGTATCCGCCTCTCTACGGGTGCGTTCAGAACAAGCCCCGTTGAAAGCCTTTATGCCGAATCAAATGAATGGTCGCTACATCTACCGAGAACTTACTTATCCTTTGTATATTTCCTAAAAGTGAACTCAAACAATACGCACCCTGCCTACACAACTATAAACGATCTGTCCAGTGCCCAAACCTTTCTGAACCGCCCTTCCGTGAGAAAGCCCTACGCAATGCGAGTGAGAATTCTTGCCGAAGAAATGGATGTGTCGCTCCATGAGCACGATGTCATGCCCCCTCCTGTAGAGCTGCCACCATGGCAGTGGCAGCTGATTGACTGTGATCTGTCCTTCATTGAGGTCACAAAGCATGCGCCGGTCGCACATATCCGTATGCACTTCCTCGAATTGCAGCACACATACTCTTGTCCAGAATATTTTACTGACGCTTCATAGTCACACGCTGGCGTGTCTTACGCGGCGGTCGGTCCGTCCTTTTCTGCTGCGGGAGTTCTACACCCAAACACAACCATCTTTACAGCGGAGGCCTACGCCATCCTGGTGGCGGTTAAACACATCAAACAGCTAGACATACGCAAGGCAGTCATTTACACTGACTCTTTGAGTGTGTTGAAATGTTTAACCACTTCAAGTAGGCACAGAAACCCCATAATTATAACTCTTTATTCCACCATTTGCGCCGCGTATGCAACCAAGCAGCAAATTGTGCTCTGCTGGGTGCCAGGGCACCGCGAGATCGAAGGGAATGAGTTGGCCGACAAGCTAGCCACATCAGTTCATACAGACGCTGCCACTTCACCCATAGCCGTTCCTGTAATGGACCTAAAACCCTTTATTAAGAAAAAGGTCAGGGCCTACTGGCAACGTCTGTGGGACAGAGAAACGGGCAACAAATTACACACCATCAAGCCTCATCTCGCTCATTGGCCACCAGAATCAAAGATACGCCGCACACAGGTTACACTTTGCAGACTCAGGATAGGACACACATACAGTACACACGCATACTTATTGTCCGGTGGCGATCCCCCTGTCTGTGATGAATGTGGCGAGCCACTCAGTGTACTTCACGTCCTCCTCCAATGCCCTGAACTGGAGCCTCATAGGAAAAGACATTTTCCATTACCATTACGGCAGAATGTACCATTGCATCCCTGTATGTTTTTGGGCAATGAACCTATTTTTAAATACCAAGCCATCATCGCCTTTTTAAAAGATATACAGAACTTTCGTGTTATATACCCAGGTGACTTGTAGCACGGCCTCTCTGGAGAGGCCGCTGCTGCGGTATTTTATTAAAGAAAGCACGTGCCTCGTAGTCTTTGGCCACAAAGGCCTTCGGCAGGCGTCGTGCTACTCTACATGTTTAGTTTTAGTACCATGACCACTTCTCATCTATTCACCACTCACAGGTCATCCCACACGTCACTGCCATAATTATATTCTATATATGTTTTACGCTTCTATACCGCGATTTGTTCTTAGGCCCCTTTACAGCCACATCGCATCCTATCATCGGAGCTCACTGATCATGGCAAACATATCTTTCATTGTCTTGGCGCTCTTTGGCCACATTTGGCCCTTGCGCCACGAAACACCAAATATCATCATCATCAACAAAAGCTACTGGCGATACGCTAGAGCACCTCCGAAAAATCTTACCTCCAAGAAATTATCAAAACGGAACGTTAGGCACGGCCAATCGACACCCAGAAATTTCTAGGCTGCCAGCATAGGAATCGTAACCAACTCGTCACGCTGTCCACATTGCTGCACGGCACTGAGACATTGCAAAAGGCAATATGATGTCTCAACGTTGTAATTATGCTTGCTGAACTTATGGCGTACAACCACAGTGTTTAAAAAAATTATGATTGCTTGAATATAGAGCGTAAACGTTTAAGTTCTGTTCGCGCATAATTTGCATAACCCTTGCCAGAATTGTGAATCATCAAACCAACTCCAAGATTGGCAGTTTGTCTTTGTAAGGGCTACCATGCCGTATCGGCCATGGAAACTGACTTTCTATGTAAAAAAAAAAAAAAAAGCAGTGGCGTCTTTCTCGACAAAAAACGTACACGGTGAAGAAATATAATCTTTCCGTCGAATGAGTGAAAAAAATTGCGGCAGAACCCATCTCACGATGACTGTCGAAGGTAATGCATAGGCATTAAATCAAGAAAGCGACACAGCTTATTGCCACCGTCTAAACGAGTTATGTATGAAGCGTGTAGTGCAGCGAACTCCTCTTTCGCGCTTGCCTAAGAGCGTTCCGAGCCTCCTAGCACTGCCACCGTGAAGCCTGCGCGTGGCCTCCAAAATGCACGGTGCACCGGTGCGTGCAAACACCGGAAAACGCGTCATGCGGCAACCGGGCCCCTCTCTCGCGCTTCTTTCTAGGCACGCATCGCCATCTAATGAGACTTCCGATGAGTTGGCACCGGGCCTTCGAGACGTGATGCGTCGCGCGCCGGTGTCTGCGTAAGCTGAGAATTACTTCCTCCTTGGCCGCGCACTTAGTGGCACATACTGAGTGACCCAAGTTTTCGAGATGTTCATTAAAGAGTGGCACATACCCAGGCTAAATCATAGCGAAGCTTGCGAAATCCTTGATGTGTAAGGTGTTCTTTAAAAAGCGGCACGTAATCAGTGCGTTTTGTGGCGCAGCCTGGTAAAATGTCGGCCCCTTGGCCTGGAAGACAGAAACCTTTGTGACGTGGCTTGATTCCGCTCAGCATCGCAGGAATTTAAGGTATCTTTTTTGTCATTGTAGTGCGATACATTCTGCGTGGTGCCTGACACCGGCAAAAAAAATAAATATTGCCGAGAGCTAGTGGGGCTATACTAGTTCAGGTGCAACCAAACTAGGCAGGCCCACTAAGCTTCATCAAAGTCACTCCCTCACCAGAACAGGAATTGGCCTCCCTGGTGCAGTATTCGGTCACTACCTCCCTGATGACTCCGACAATTAACCCATGGCCCTCAGTCCCCAGTGACTGCGGAGCAGCTGACCAAGGCGGCGGTCAGACCTGCTACGTAGCAGAGGGTGCTAAGAATCTCTGGGTCCGGACAGGCCGCCAATGGAAACTGAACCTGGCAACGTTCAACACGCGTACCCTCTCGAGTGAGGCTAGCTTAGCAGGACTATTTGAGGAATTATCACGCATTTCCTGGGATATTATTGGCCTTAGTGAGGTTAGAAGAACTGGTGAGGCTTACACAGTGCTGACTAACGGCCACGTCCTCTGCTACAGAGGTCGTCCAGATAAGAGATAATCCGGGTTAGGATTTCTAGTTCATGACAACATAGCGGGCAACATTGATGAATTCAATAGCATTAGTGAGAGGGTAGCAGTCGTCGTAATGAAGCTGAATAGGAGATACAAAATGAAGGTAGTACAAGCCTACGCCGCCACTTCCAGTCACGATGATGAAGAAATAGAACAGTTTTATAAAGATGTCGAATTAGCAATGAGAAAGGTGCATACTCAGTAGACTGTAGTCATGGGCGATTTCAATGCAAAAGTGGGAAAAAAGCAGGTGGGCGAGCACGCAATTGGCAACTACAGCATCGATTCTAGAAATGCAAGAGGAAAGATGTTGGTAGAATTCGCAGAAAGGAATAGGCTGCGAATAATGAATACATTTTTCAGGAAGCGCAGCAACAGGAAGTGGACATAGAAAAGCCCTAATGGAGAAACAAGGAATGAAATAGATTTCATACTCTCTGCCGATCCGAGCATAGTGCAGAATGTAGACGTGTTAGTTAAGGTAAAGTGTAGTGACCATAGGTTAGTGAGGTCTAGGATTTCTCTCAATTTGAAGAGAGAAAGAGTGAAATTAGTCAAGAGGAAACAGGCCAACCTAGACGCAGTAAGGGTGAAAGCAGACCAATTCAGGCTGGTGCACGCAAACAAATATGCAGCTTTAGAGCAGGAAGATGAAGATAGCATAGAGGTAATGAACGAAACCGTAACTAGGCTGATCTCAGAAGCAGCAATTGAAGTGGGAGGTAAGGCACCAAGACAACCAGTAGGGAAGCTTTCCCAAGAAACAAAGGACCTAATAAAGAAACGACAAAACATGAAAGTTTCCAACTCAGGAGATCAGATAGAATTCGCTGAACTGTCAAAACTGATCAACAAGAAGAAAGTAAGGGATATTAGAAATTATAACGTGGGGAAGATTGAGCAAGCCATAAAATATGGACGCAGCATGAAATCAGTAAGAAGAAAGCTTGGCATAGGACAAGGCAAGATGTATGCACTGAAAGATAAACATGGTAATATCATCAGCAATTTCGATGACATAGTAAAAGCAGCGGAAGAATTCTATACTGACCTGTACAGTTCCCAAAACAGCCAAGCTACTCTCATTCGAAATAGTGATGAACCGGATACAGAGGCTCCTTCTATAACTAGCGATGAAGTTAGAAGGGGCTTGAAAGACATGACCAGGGGAAAAGCGGCTGGAGAAGATGGAATAACCGCAGATTTGATCAAAGATGGAGGAGATATCATGGTTGAAAAGCTTGCGGCCCTTTATACGCAATGCCTCACAACTTCAAGTGTACCAGAGAGCTGGAAGAACGCCAACATTATACTTATCCATAAGAAGGGAGACGTTAAACAATTGAAGAATTACAGACCCATTAGCTTGCTTTCAGTATTGTATAAAATATTCACCAAGATAATTTGCAATAGAATCAGGGCAACACTTGACTTCAGCCAACCAAGAGAACAGGCTGGCTTCAGGAAGGGATATTCTACGATGGATCATATCCATGTCATCAATCAGGTAATTGAGAAATCTGATGTGTACAATCAACCTCTCTATATGGCTTTCATAGATTATGCAAAGGCATTTGATTCAGTAGAGATACCAGCAGTCATAGAGGCATTGCGTAATCAAGGAGTACAGGAGGCATATGTGAATATCTTAGCAAATATCTACAAGGATTCCACAGCTACCTTGGTTCTCAACAAGAAAAGTAGACAGTTACCTATCAAGAAAGGTGTCAGGCAAGGAGACACAATCTCTCCAATGCTATTCACTGCATGCTTAGAAGAAGTATTCAAGCTCTTAGACTAGGAAAGCTTACGAGTGAGGATCGACGGCGAATGTCTCAGCAACCTTCGGTTTGCAGATGACATTGTCCTATTCAGCAACAATGGAGACGAATTACAACAAATGATTGAGGACCTTAATCGAGAAAGTGTCAGAATTGGGTTGAAAATGAATATGCAGAAGACAAAGATCATGATCAATAGCTTGGCAAGGGAACAAGAATTCAGGATCGTCAGTCAGCCTCTAGAGTCTGTAAAGGAGTACGTTTATCTAGGTCAATTACTCGCAGGGGACCCTGATCACGAGAAATAAATTTACCGAAGAATAAAATTGGGTTGGAGTGCATACGGCAGGCATTGTCAAATCCTGACTGGGAGCTTACCACTGTCGTTGAAAAGAAAAGTGTACAATCATTGCATTCTACCGGTGCTAACATATGGGGCAGAAACTTGGGGGTTAATAAAGAAGCTCGAGATCAAGTTAAGGATCGCACCAAGAGCGATGGAACGAAAAATCTTAGGACTAACGTTAAGAGACAGGAAGAGAGCGGTGTGGATCAGAGAACAAACGGGGATAGGCGATATTCTAGTTGACATTAAGCGGAAGAAATGTCAGGCCATGTAATGCGTAGGATGGATAACCGGTGGACCATTAGGGTTACAGAATGGATGCCAAGAGAAGGGAAGTGCAGTCGAGGACGGCAGAAAACTAGGTGGGATGATGAAGTTAGGAAATTCGCAGGTGCAAGTTGGAGTACGCTAGCGCAAGACAGGGGTAATTGGAGATCACAGGGAGAGGCCTTCGTCCTGCAGTGGACATGAATATAGGCTGATGATGATGATTATGACATTCTCCGTGTCACATACCTAGTTATACAAGGTGGCGTCGAAACCTTAATTGAATAGCGGCACACACCTACTGGCACATACCCAGTGTCAAGTTGGCATCAGAGAGGTTCAGTGAACACATGGAGGATGGAAACCCCAGGAGAGGCCCTGGCCAGCACGAACATATTGGAGAAGTGCGGCGGAAGTCTCGTGCTGTTTCTCGCAAAGCAACACTGGGACGGGTACCCCAAATGTCAACGTTGCCATGGCAACCGCGCTCATGAAGCTTTCGCTGCTGTTCACGGTCTCTGAAAAGTGAGATACGATTTTTCCGCCGGTGTCTTTCCCGCAGCACCTTTTGTTCGCGAAAAAAGCTGAACTTTGGAGTGTGGTGTGTAAGCTTGAAAGTTGTGTTTTAGGTCTGTCAGTGTGAGTGTCGGCCAGCAACAGACACACTCAAGCAATCACGGCGCGGATATTCGTTGTCTTCTTCAATGTGCCACGGAAAAACACCGGAGCGCGTCTGCTCCACTAAACTTGCTATAGAAGTTTTGTAGGCTTTGTTTTGACCCGCGTCAGGAGCACACACTTCCGGAGGCTCGTAACAATGCAAGTTTAACGTTCGCGCCATCTGCTCCGGCGAGCTGCAGAACCCCTGATTGGAGGTGCAAAGAGAGGTGGCACACCAAGATTGTTGCACTTCCGGCTTCAAAAAAGTGACGTCAGGGCCTCTCCTGTTTTGTTTCCGTCCTTCATGATTGAACACTAGCACAGACCGAGTGGCACATACATACCCAGTACTCCAATCGGCATCAAAGTATTTTTTTAACAGTGGTACCCACCCAGTTCCGCATCTACAGTGACCCATGCCAGCGTGAAAGAGGTTCGTTGAAGAGCAGCACATATGTATTAAGAGAGAGAGAGAAAGGTAGTGGGAAAGGCAAGGACGTTTTAGGCACCACCTAGCAATGCCGCCGTGAAGAGATTCCAGAAGAGATTTCAGTTTGCTACCCTGCACTGGGGGAAGGATAACGGGGAAGGGGAAGTGGTCCAAGTTGGTCCGATGATTGATTTCATAATCTGTCAGAACAGCACAGCAACTCGCTGCGCTACCCATTCGGCGACTGATTATCCAGTGACACAGGTAAATGGATGACGGTTAACAACAAACATACAGATATACAAAGATAGATAGATAGCTCGCAGAAAGTGCGTGAAGTACCGTATATTTCTAACGCAATAAAGTATTTTTTTTTCATTGGTAAACCACCGCTCATCGCAATGGGACTCTCGTGGAATGGTACATTGGCCCGACTGACACAGTGAACGGAATTGTGCGTTGCAGAGGGTAGCTCAAGCCCCGTGAAGATTGAGCTTGCAACTTCGTTGGGTCCGGCATGAGGCATTTAGCTCTAATTTGTTGCTAGACGAGGACACCTAGTTTAACGGACTGCTTGGGGCGAACTGTGCTGTTACTAATGCAATGTCCCCGAACATACCGATTGCGGGAGCTCTTTGTAATTTCTTTCTTTTTTTCTGGAGATTCGATGCGTTCCTCGTTGCTCAGTTCATTTAGAATAGACATTTAACTCATTGCCTCGAAGCTGACTGAGTTCACAGTTAAATACAAATAGTGCGCTAATATCCGAAATAAATGTCCAAATTCACACAAAACGAGGTTGGCTGTCTTTTGTGATATAAAAGGCTTACTGATTCCAAAGTTTTCAAACTCAGAAGCTTGGCTATGTCACGTTAAAGCTGTACGGTGAAAGCTATTTAGTATGCTATTCCTAGTTCACAACCACAGCCATAACTACCAGATGCAATCACACCATTGCTTATAGTTGATGTACGCGAACCGCATACAAGGAATAATTGCATAATTCGTGGAACGTGCAAGAGCTTTGCTGTGCGATGTGATAACAGTATAAAAGCAGGCAAGCGTAACTGACTATTAGTGCAATCGCCGAATGTCTGTTCGAAGCCACGAAGACAGCGGACGAGGAAGGCGCCGGGAGGTGAAGAGAATCGCGCGCCAGAGAAAGTGCGAAGGAGCGCGCTAAGCGCGCGGCAAAGCAACGCCCTTCTAAGCAAAGTCAAGGTGGTATTGGGCGAAGCGGCGAAGGGGAAACGAGGCGAAGCGTCGCTGAGGAGGAAGGGAGGCGGAGGCGCTCTGGGTCGGTGGCTGGGTTGACCTCCTCTGTGAGTTGCTACCCGTTTTGTTGCGATACGGATGCACCGGGTTCGTCTCGTGATAACATCGTCCTCGCGCCGCATAAGCTGTGTGGGCCAGTAAAAGTGTGCGACGGTGCGCTGACCATGAGGGTTCAATGTTACGTGCACAAGGGGGGAAAGCGGGGGAAAGCGCACCGCCTTCCCAATGTGTGTGTGCGGGGGGGGGGAGAGGGGGGGGGGGGGTGAGCCGTGTCTTCAGTACAATTTGCGATGCGGACAGTGTATCGCATTTCGCAAAGCTATGGGCGCACCGATCGCCAATAGCTTTGTGTGCGCTATAGCACCTTTACGCTTGCGCGTCACCTGTGTTCACCATGTGCAACGTCACTCTAACTTTTTATTGCGATACCAATTATTTGGACACCTCAGGCACATTTCTGCCATCGGTGTCGCCGTCGCCGTAAGGTTTCGTATAAAGTTCACGGTCGATAAAGTCGTCGCCGTGTGCCGTATGCGGTATGTGCGAGTGAAAGCTTGCGAGGGTGAGCCGGTGATCGCGGCAGAATCTTGCGCACGGAAGGGCGGGAAGCGAAAAGGAAGCGCCCATTTTCCAGTCGCGCGCAAGACTCCGGAGTACAGTGCACTAGAAAATATTGGGTAGTGGAAGAAGCGGTGGCCTCGGCGCGAGGCATATTGTGTAGAAGCTACCAGATGGCGCGCGCGCGCTCACTTACCGAGCACCGGCTGAGGGAGTCCGCGGCAGAGCGCAGTAGGCGAGTGCGGCGGCACAGAGTTTCGGAATGCTGTGTTCATTTTCCTGATCCAAATGTATCAATATGATTTTAGGTAAGGAACCTTAAGATCTGTAGTATGGGATGGCAGTGCACGGTTCGTACCTGCAATGTATGTTATCGCGATGCATGCACTTCGTGCTGCATCTACAGAGTGCACTTTTAGCATCAAAATTTTACCTTTTTTTAACCAGTTGCACCAGTCACAAGTCCCGTTGGAAACATAGAAAATACATTTGTGTTGAATATGATTTACTAGACAGTGACTCCAACCAAGTAAGGGTATGTATTAACCCGACGTTTCGGAGCCAATTCGGCTCCATCTTCAGGGGTTATTCTTCGGAGGTGGTGGTGTGCAGCTTTTCAAAGTTCCATCGTAAGAAAGGGGAAATAAAGGAAGGGAGAGGGGGGGGACACACTTGACAGGGCCCCTGTTATTTACACACGGAAATGGCGAAAGGGTGGGGAGGCTGCGGCTTTGCTGGGCGACTGGGATGACCGATGCTGGGGGACGCTTTACCCACGGGAAAGCCGTTAAAGTGGGGGAGGAGGGGGCGAGATGTTTTAGTGTTGGTGACGTAGAAGGGGGAGCCTTTTCTTCTTTTCGCCGTGTCTCCAAGGTCACGGACATACACAGAGGGTAGGATGCCCTTCACGCAGTTTATATTACATCGGGCAAATAAATACCCTTACTTGGTTGGAGTCACTGTTCAAGTCCTAATCAATTTTTCCAACCAGCAGATAATTCTGTCGAAATGTTTAGCTTAAATTTGTACTAAATGCATGCATACTGCTGCATTCTTCTATCAATATGATTTAAGCAAGCGACGAACATGTGCGTTTCAGAAGCATGAGCCTCCTGCAGAGAGTTTTTTTTTTTTTTTAGTATCAGTAGGTAAGGGGGAGGCATTTTCAAGAAACATACTGCAATAGATGAGTTGCACGGTAGAGAGTACACAATACCATTTCACATACTTATGTACAACGGCTTAGCTTGAGATATCTTGAGGTCACCCGACTGTTTGGAATGGTTTAAATGGTTTAAGGACTTCACAAAAAAGTGCAGCCGTGTGTGGTAACATGAAAAGCTACATCCTTCACCATCAAAGATTCTGTATGGCTGGCGCACCCTATCCATCTTTGTCGGTTTGGCTTAAGAGTAATAACGTCCTTAACACTCTCATGATGCAGCTCCTGTGCACTGAATGTGGCTGTGAAAAGGTTTTCCGATCTTCAAATAAACCTGAAAAGTCATCCGGTTTATACAGTAGGCCACCATTGTCTCGCAGCCTGGTGTACTGAGCTGCACCAAGACTACCAACATCCTCCTTCTTTGGGAGAAGCAATTTTTGGCATTCATCGCACTCCAATTTGAACAAAAACTTCCTTCCTCACTTTTTGCTTGAACACGAGACATGGTCTGGTACAGGGCCCTGCTTTTGATACCCTGCAGTGGGAATGTCATCAACATCAAGAAGGCTTTTGATTATATCAGTTTTGCCAGACGTTGGGCCTTCTATCAAGTCTGGCTCAAGGAGGGCTGTAAGAACACCAGGCTCAGCATTCCCATTAGCAACAGATCTGGCTAGCCCATAAACACTTAGGCATGACACACTGTAGTAATGAGAAACTGTTGGGTTGTTGGATGGGTATTGCAAACGCTTGACTTCCGTGCTATACTGAAGAGATATTTAACTGGGTCCTGATTCAGCTTTGAGGTCAATGAGTACTCGTAGCTAGCATTCTTTGTCATGTAGGTCAGCAACGACAGAACGCTTGCAACTGCGACTCTCAGGCCAACAGCAGTAGATGTGGACAGGAAGCCACCTCGACCACCTACATGCAGCTCCCATTCGGTCAGGCACGTCAAAAACGAAAGAAGCTTTTCCACAGAAGCAGATTCTGGCCGCAGAGCTTGGCTTGGAAGTCTGGATGTCATTATTTCGATGACGTCTCAGATCATCCTTGAACAAAATATGCAATATACCAAGAATTTCTTTTCTAATATCCACACTGTTTACGATCGTTGCTGGGGCACTGTCACATCCATGCAGTCGTTGCTATCCGCACCATCATCTGGGGATGATGACTCATGAACGTCGCGACGAGGCAAACGCACCTTCTTCGTGCGTGCAGCTGGGCACACTGCAACGTGTTTTCTTTCTGGTCTTCTCTGATGCATTTCCTTTGAGAGGTAGGATGGCAAATCGGGCAGGAGCGTGGGCACCGCGGCGTTGGTCAGCGCGGGTGTACCTCGAGGAATCCTTACTTCCTCACCGTTGATGAAGTGAACATAGTCGCGCAAAATAAAATGCGCTTCAAAGTGCCTCTACCACACAGTTGAAATCTCGGAGATTAGCTTATCATTGCAGCGAAGATTTCTTTCCCATTGTTTCCGCCGGTCATTGTCGTTAGACACTCCAAAAAGAGACAACGTGCGCCCATTTACTTCTCGAAAACCAGGGTACCCTCTCTTGCATCCCGGCGCATAGCAATGCGTATCGCTTTGTTTTCTTCTTCTCTTACATTATTCAAAAAGCGACAACAGGGCAGCATCGAACAGAGAAACGGTCACGCTCGGCACTTTCAGTAGCTTCACTTGCAAAAAATGTCACAGTTTCTCCCTAAGGGCAAAGCAAGAATGTGATAGCAACACAGCAATGTCATACGAAGTAAGGTGAGCGGCTTCGGTAGCAATATGAATTGTAGTAAACATGAGCTGATCAAGTAAGCAGGTGTGCTGCGGCGTAAGTAGACCGACATGAAGAGAGACTCGATGACCACGAGAAGGCGCGTGTGAAACGGTGGTGTTGATGAGAAGCGCTTACCGTGGGCAGCGCGCGTGCGAAGTGACACACCTGTAGCGCTGCACTGCCGATCCAGGCAGCATTACATGTGTAGCGTGCGTTGGAAAATGTGGACCGACTATTACTAACTGAATGAACAAGCGTGGTGTGAGCGCGCACAAACAAACATGAATAGATCACACTGAATAACTGCAGACAACGACTGTCAAAACGCTGGCAGCAAGCCCATACGCTGCAGCGGGCGAAGGTACGTGCGGTCTATCGCTTCAACAGAAACTGAGCGGCGAATGCACAGTGCATAAAGGTCAGAGCCGTGTGGAGATAAGAGACGGTGCGGTTGTTGGCAGAGTAAAGTGCCCCCCCCCCCCCTCCGCTCCCTCCTGCGCTGGCTTCCCGCTTCGTTGCTTGCGCGTGGGAGATTGAGTGCGTTCGCTCCCCGTTCGCTCCCTGTGCGCCTAGCCCTCCGCTCTTTCTAGTTCACTGTACTCCGGAGGGAGAATAGGGAGGGTGGGGCTGTGACTCTGCGCCGCCCGAGCGACCACGCGCGCCCGCCGGGCCGCGAGGCTCCGCAACGATTCAGGGGGAGGATACGGAGAGGTTGAGGCCGCTATCTACGCCGCGCACTCCCGCCCGTGCGGTTGTATTTTGAAAGCCATCTGCGGCGGGGGCAGAGTCCTTCCTCAGGACAGAGCCTATTTCTCTAACGAAATATGATGCCAGGCAAAGGAAACATTGTGAATGGCAAAGAAGGGTTTGGCGGTGAAATGACAAGAAAAATTGCAGGCAGAGTCTGCTGTCAGCTGATCCTAGAAAGGAGCTATTGCGAAAGTCCTTCGTTCTACACACACACATATGTATATATATATATATATATATATATAGAGAGAGAGAGAGAGAGAGAGAGAGATAAAATGCTATAGTATGATGACAGTGACAATGAAAAGAATATTACGAACTGGATTGAAAGCTTCAAAGGCTCACTTCACCTAACAAAATATGTACATGTGAAGCTCAAGTGAATGTAGTCCAGATGAGTTCCGAGAGCTCCAGGACTGTAGGCAAAACATTCCTTCCGGGATTTTGGACCCCTGGTACACCCTCAGCATCGAGCAAATAAATCCAACACAGAGTATATAGTATAAGGATACCAGAAGGATTTAAATACAACATAAACTGATATCAAAAGGGTTAAAAATAAAAAAAACACACGCCAAGAAGAACGCAGAAGTATAGTTTCACGAGAATTCTTACATGCGTTGTAGTAGGTCTAACTTGAATGACTGTTAAGAAATGCTGTTGATTGTCCACTGAGTGAGAAAATGTGCGAAAAAGTAAAATGGGGCTCTGACGTTTGAATTCTACAGCATGTTCTAATTCGAGAATTAGTAAAATGCAACTGTTTAGGCTATGCCCACTATTATTCATTAATACTTCTTAAAGGAGTCCAAGGGCCGTATTCTGTAACGCATCAGTTTTCGAAGAATTCACTTTGCGATCTATGAGTGGTCGGGTGATGCCATCGCCTCGGGGCGCGCATGCATATTATGATGAGGTCACGCACATGTCATTCATGCGGAATGTGCTTCGTGCGATTCGAAGGCGCCGCTTGCCATGTGTCGAGACTCTGCGTGTCATGTGCACGGGCGAGATTGCTTCCAGAAACTGCTGCACAATTCGTGTCGCGCATGCAGACGGGGTGAGCGCGACCCCTACACGCAGCCGCCGAGAGGCGGTTACGTTACGGAGGCTGCGTGTCGGTGTCGCGCTCACCCCGTCTGTGACAGCTCTCTGGGCACCGCAGTACCATGGTCCCTATGATAAATCGTGCCCATTTTGTGACACTACAATTCAAAATGTGACAGTGACACATCTATTATGGACGTGCCCAGGACTTCACCGAAGCTGTATCCGCCACCTATGGGCAACAGGCCTTCCGGCCTATCCTCCCTCCCGACCTTGAACGTTGGATTCATGGACCATATCATCGTTCACTTCTAGATTTTTTTTGCATGATTCAAGTCTGTTCGTGTATATTTGACATGCTTTGTATAATGCCCAAGGGCAAGCTTTCGAAATTAAAAAAAGCATGCATTCTGAATAGAACGTTCGTCGGCAACGCACAACGCTAGAACCATCGATAACATTTGCGAAACTTCCGACACATGCAAGCGTGGCCTGCTGTGAGCGTTAAAGTTTAACATTTCTTAGCAGGTGAAATGCAGTCAACGGATAGAGATAAAATATGCATGTGAATATATTCGTCATGTATTCGTTCTCATAACATCGTTGTGATGTCGTGGTCGTACCATCGTCCTAACTTTAGCTGTGTCAGCCGATTCTCGTCATGTCATTGTCATGCTATTGTGGCCATGCACTCGTCATCACATTATCTTCATACCGCTGTTACGCCATCGTCGTAGATGTGTCGTCGTCATACAGTCGTCGTCATGCATTCGTTTTCATACCGTCGTCGGGATGCTGTCGTGTTCATTCTATCTAGGTCACTTTAACTTCGTCATCCAACTTTCGTTCTGCCATTGTCGTCAATCTATCTTCATCTCATCGTAATTTCAAACTGATCATAACATTATCGTAATGCCATCGTCTTGACGCCTTTATGGTAAGTATATGTTATAATGTTGTCTTCACGTCATCGTCATCAAACACATTCGTGGACATCCTCTTGTGCACATACCTTCATTGTCATGCCGTGTTTGTCGTTTCATCCAGGTCATTCCTTGTTAGACATGTTATCCCCATAACTGCGTCGTCATCATATAAGGCATGCTGTCAGGCCCGTAATAGACATTGGCAAGCATGGGGCACATCAACCTGGGTTGAAACCTGAAAATAGTGTCTGCCCTCCATTTACTTTAGACGTGGCCTTGAGACTATGAGCGATGGATTACGGACAACAATTTGATAAGCCACTGTTGGAATATCGGCGTCAAACGGACCTGAATGACTCGACCAAGCAGATCGCGCTATCCTTACTCTTATAGATGGACATAACTTAGGTTCTGGTTCCTAGGTTATTTCTCTTTTTTTTTTTTTTGATGACAAAACCTCAGTCAATATTTTTCCTATTCTTCACATTGTTTTCGTAACGTGATCTGCAGTGACTCGTCCAACTGTGCGTGAACTCCATTGCGTATATTCTGCTTTATTTTAGAGTGAAGCCCTTAGGCCAGCGCCTCTACTATTTTTTTAACGCCAGTGCAATCGCCCGCTACGCAACGGGAGCCGTTGGTCTGCCTTAGTTCCGGGAGTTGTCGCGATGTGATGCTACCCATAGGGTCTGAGTGGTTGCGTCACGGATGCGTCTGGGCGCGCGCCGCTGCTGTTCCGGAGGAGATGCGGTAGACGCCTGACGCGTCTGTCAGGATTACTTCCTCCGACTTCCGTCGTGCGGCGCCATCCAGAGGGTACTCTCCCCCATCCCCCCGACCGTAAAGCAGGCGCGAGCGCCAGCCGACGGGAGAGAGTAAGAAAGCGTAATCGGAGAGGGTGGTGAACCATCGGATCGGCCGCATTTGGGGCGGTATTCTGTAAGAGTCTGCCTAGTGGACTGTCCATTTCGGCTGTCGCTGATGAGCAGGAAGGACGCACCTTCCTGCACATCAAGCAGCAGCCAATGCACCTTTCTGAACATCGAGCAGCAGCCAATCAGCGACAGCCGAAATGGACAGTCCACTAGGTAGACTCTTGCAGAATACCGCCCCTGGTTGGCATTGAAAAAATTTAGAGGCGCTGCTTAGGCCCCCGTTCCTGCAGCGAGCATCGGCGGCGCAACAGAGCGAACGAGCACAGCGAAAAATGAGAGCGAACGCGGCGCGCTGCCGGCGTTAATAAACGTGGCGAGAGCGTAGTGGCGCGGTGAGGAAAGCACAAAGGACGGTGCAGTGGAACCGTGAGGCGGAAAGCGGAGGAGGGCATGGCGAGAGCGGGAGGAGGAAAGCACAGTGCCCGCGGCGACCAGGCATGCGGCCAGCGCGGAAACAAAGTGCTGGCGTGGGCATCGAACTAGAGCACTGCACGGGCCTGGGCCGACCTGAAAGCCCGGGCCCGGCCTGGCCCGTGGGCCGGGCGGGGCCGTCCGAAGCGTTTGTCGGCGGGCTCGGGCTTGAGGCCGCGGGCCCGGGCCGGACTCGAGCTTGAAGCCACGGGCCCGTGCCAGACTCGGGCTCGCTCATTGAAAGGCCGAAGTAGGCCTTCGAGCACACGCGACCTTTATGCATAGCATGCTTCAATGCATTCTGTGCCAAGCTGAAGTGACACGTGCAAGATGACTGTCATCGTTAGCCTATATTTATGTCCACTGCAGGACGAAGGCCTCTCCGTGCGATCTCCAATTAACCCTGTCTTGCGCTAGCTGATTCCAATTTGCGCCTGCGAATTTCCTAACTTCATCACCCCACCTAGTTTTCTGCCGTCCTCGACTGCGCTTCCCTTCCCTTGGTATCCATTCTGTAGCTCTAATGGTCCATCGGTTATCCATCCTACGCATTACATGGCCTGCCCAGCTCCATTTCTTCCGCTTAATGTCAACTAGAATATCGGTCATCCCCGTTTCTTCTCTGATCCACACCGCTCTCTTGACTGTATATCTTATCAAAGAAAATATTAAAACAGATGAAGTTCTCATTTTTAACAGCGGAGCTGTTTCAGCCGGGCGTAATGTGTCTGCTGAATCCACAAATATGGGCCGATCCTGGCAGCAATGCAGCAAGGGTCCAAGCCTAGATAAGTCTAGGTAAGAATGGTGGGGACTGCTTAAACTTAGTCAGTCATAGATCGGCAATTGATAACCAATCAATAGCTAGTCGATAATCAATCAATAATGAATAAATTCCCAAAAATGCTGGCGATGACTTGGTAGTGCTTAGCCTAGCCCAAATACGTGGCCAATACCTTACAATAGCCAATCGATAGCCAATCAATAGCTAATCGATAATCGATCAATAATCAATAAATTCCGGGAAATGCTGGGGATGACTTGGTAGCGCTTCGCCTAGCCCAAAAGGTAGGACTAGCTATAGGTGCCCATCAGCTGCGCTGTCTCTAGTATTGGGCCGCCAGTGCAACCTGCGCTAATTTTTTCTTTTCCGCAAAAACGAACATTGTTTCTGCGTAAGGAAAAATAAATTATACAAAGAACCACTCCTCAAACCATTTCCATGTTACTGCTTTTGCGATTGCACTATTACCAGCGTCGATACTATTGCATTATTTTAGCGCTAAGGCCAGTTACTTTTGTGCTGCAATGCATAAAACAGCGTTTTCCTGAAAAAGTTAACTGGAACGCCCATGCATTTCGCCGGACACATTGAATATAATATCTCGAAACTGGTTCAGTCCGGAGAATTCTTTCCAAGTGGATATGCATTGCGAACTCAGCGGCTATAATTCGTAGATTGAAAGATGTGCCGTAGAATAATTAATTAAAGAGTTCATTACCGTAATTATGTTAAATATTCAATTAGGCATTTTGACCATCCATTAAGCCATCCATGTCAGAATTAGCTTGGACCTACATAGAACAATAAGCCCCCTAGGGCGTCGTCGCATTAATGCGAACACAAGAAATCCTGAGATATGGTAAACTCCATACTTCAGAACACTCTATAAGAATCAGTCGTTAATACATAACCTACCATTCACTTTGAACAAATACAAAAATGTCGATGATTTCAGTAAGAAAGAACTCAGATCATACTTTAGTCACTTGTAGTGTATCTGATGTGATCATTATTCAGCCTTTGTGTATGGTTCTGAGTATATAATGTACATCCCGTTTCGTTTTCTTAGCAAATGTTAATCTTGTAAAATTCAGTCTCATGCTATGTTGTACAGCTGGTGTTGCGTTGTTTTGTATAGCTAGTATTGGTATTGTTTTGTTGTTTAAAATGCATTCTATTAAAACTTTTTCCCATTCTGGTAACTCGCCGTGATGGAAGTATTCTTTGTCTTTCCGTTCATAGCTATTTCGTCTATGAGGAATTCCTGCAGCGACAGCTGGAAATATATGTGAATTATTGTGCATCTGCGCACGCTGTTTTAGGAAAGCCTTGCCTGGTCTTTTACATATGCTTTTACGTCAAGCTACATATGCAGCTTTTAGTCCAAAATGACCGTCTAGCATGTAAACTGGAGAATAAATTGATTTGATTTGATTGATTTTATTGGACACTTTAAAAATTACTATTTCGAAACTGGTTTAGTCCTGAGAATTCGCTCCAAGTAAATACGCCTTGTGAACTCGGCGGCTATAATTCGTAGATTGAAAGATGTGCCGTAAAATAATAATTAAAAAGGTAATTAGCGTAATTATGGTAATTATTCAATTAGGCATTTTGATTTCTCGTGGAAGTAATGGCCGCCTTTATCGAGTAGTTTATGTAAAGGATTATAATTCTGCTGTCTGCCACAGGAAATCTTAAAAAATTTGATTCAGCTAAAATGAAACACCCTGAATATTTGCATGCTAAATGACATCATAGAACCATATCGTTCAAATCAAGGTAAGTGCACGCACACTAGGGGAAAAATAGCAGCACAGGCAATGGGCCGGATAACTGATGTTGCCGTGGGAGAAACAAAGATTTCGACCTTTTATTGCTTATATACTGCAGCTGATTAAACCTCGAGAAGGCGCGGCTGACAGATACGGTACAATCTGTAAGTAAAAAAAGAATTTTTTTGTTGCAGGCCGGGCCTGGTCATGCACACGTGGGCTCTTGCTAAGCTTAGCAATGAACGCCTGGGCCCGGCTCAGTAACACGGGCCTGGGTCGGGCCCTGACCCGGGCTGGTCTCGGTCATGTAGGCCCTGGCCCGGGCCGGGCTCGGGCTTTGCATTACGGGCCTGGGCTGGGCTCGGGTCTCGTGAAGCGGGCCCGGGCCGGGCTCGGGCTGAAAAATCAGGCCCGTGCAGTGCTCTACTTCGAACCCACTGCGCTTGCGCTTCTTCGATTGTGGCAGCGCCGCCGCTAGAAAGTGCGTTCTGCGCGAGCCACGCGTTCCCATGTTCACGCTTTAAATTAAATTATCGGGTTTTACGCGTGAAAATCACGATCTCATTATGAGGCACGCCGTAGTGGGGGACTCCAGAAAATTCGACCACCTGGGGTTCTTTAATTCTTTCTGAACGATGTGCGACGGAACCGGTGGAAATGCTTCGTCGGCCGATGCTGCTAAACGAGCTGCCCGAGCAGAGGCACAGCGCCGCCGGCGAGAGCACCCTGTCGTTCAGAGTCGAATTCTTTGCCACAATATACCGCGAATTCAAAACACCTAAACAGCTGCGCTCAAAATTCGCTTTAGAGAGTATCGTAATAGCCGGTAAAATTTTTTTAGGCTTGTCATCTTTCTCTTCCTTTTCTCTCTCTTTCGCTTCTTCTTATCTTCCATTTCTATTTTGCTGTATCCTCCTTTCACAAGAGTAGGCAGGTTTTGTGCCCCTTCTGGTGGCAGTTGAATTATCCCACTCCCCAGTGCAACGTCGTGTAGACAAGGTCGATCCAAATGGTCGCGAAGCTTCGGGCGAAAAGCGGTTCAGTACGAATTGTCACCGACATCAGCAAGGGTGGTTATGGGAGCAGCGATTAAAGCGCGACTATGTTTGGAGGGAACAAACATTGGGAAGGAAAAAAAGCATTTACTTTAATTAAAGCGAGACACAGATTCATTCAACGAAAATAAAATTCCTAATCAATTTTATATATGCATGGCAAAAAAGAACTCTATTTTACTTGATTATTATCTATAAATGGCTTTTTACTGCGCCCACCGATAGCGGCGGGCGTTGATGGCTCTATCACTTGCAATGCAATGCACCTCTTGAAGTGGACAGAAAGGCGCGCTCGTAAAGTTCACGCCCCCCTCACATGCTGTGTTGCTTTGCTTGTCGACGTTTGCCTGAATTTGGTGACACGGGCAGTTTCATTGTTTCTTAACCTGTTCAGTCAAAAGTAGTGAGTTGCGACCGCCAAATAGTTGTTTACTTTAGTTGTTTTCGTAGGGTAGCTAGAGCTGGCCGACGGGCTTGGCGTCCGACGAAAGGACGAGCACTCTACGCCCAAAGCATTCGTCGGCCTCCAAAGAAAGTATGTTCCGTGCAGCAATGCGATTTCGACACCCGTACGGCTGAACTTTTCCTGCATCGCTTTCCGCGCTGAAAGCTCGAAACGGCCATGAAGTCGAATGGCGCGGCATTTCAATATACAGCTCTATACAGGCAGGCTTCGAAAACAAATGTCGCGCCTTTGAAAACAAAATGACGTCACTTCTGTTTTCAACGGATATGATGTCGTTATTTTTTCTTCCGCCGGAAGTGTTCCCTGCTCACACCAATGGCGCTAAGCCCCATGAACCGCAGATGAACCGCCATTTTTTGAACGTATGGGCTTCTATAGAAGCTTCGCAACTAGGTATATTTACCTTGGTGTAGACGTCTTCAAACGAGAGACACTGTGCTGCACATTATGCAACTCTTCCCTCCCCGCTAAGCAAGAATCTCTCTTGGTGGCAGTTGCCATCCTGCTGCTTGTTTTCCCTTTCATGTATGGACATGTTTTCAAAACAAACAAAATAACTGTATTTATGTTATTTCGGAGGTTATGCCACGTGGCAGCACGAGCTAATAAAAAAGTATACCAAAAAAAGCAAGTCTGATGATGTACAGATCTGAGGAGGTTCTGTAACCTGCACCTAAATCTAAGTACACGGGTGTTTTCGCATTGCGCCCCCATCTAAATGCTGCCGCCGTGGCCGTGATTTGATCCCACGACCACGTGCTTATAGCAGCCAGAGCCATGTCTTGTGTATGTGTATGTATGTGTAGAGTGTATGTATGTTACACGCAGTGGCGTAGCCCAAAGTTTTTAGTCGGGGGGGGGGGGGGGGGGGGCTCACGTTACAGCACGGCCTGCTCCTTATAGAATTTGTCGAGGGTTCGATTACTTGAATAACAACTGCATTGCCATTGCCAATGCCGTTGTATATTCGATGCTGCAAACGAATTATTGAAAGCTACCGACTGTCAAGTAAGCTATGTATTTTTTCATACAAGAATATATTCGTATGGCCCTAGAAATGTGGCAGCAATAAGTGATATCAGTGCTTCCGCGTTTTCTTTTGTGTATTTCATAAGTAAAGAAAATATCACACGAACTTTAGAACAATATCAGTTCGAGACCAGCAAAGCAGTGCATGCAGCTGACATGAAAAACGTAAAGATCATGAAAAGAACAAGTTGAGGACAAATAGTTTGATGAATATTGTCATTCAAGAACCTTGTTTATATTTTTGTACATCAGCAACGACCAGGGAAAAACCTCAATGACGCTGTCCTTCGTTGCAATAGATTGCGCAGGAGCAGCTGTTACTGGTCGTGTATTGTAATTACACCGAGATTATAGTCGCAACAGTGAGTACATATACAAAGCCGGGGTTCTGCAAAACATACATTATAAATGCGAAGATAGAATGGAATATACAAATACGAAGGTACAACTTGATAAAGGGCAAGAAGTGTCGCTGTAATGAAAGTTCACTGCTTGTATACACAAATCCTCGCAATAAGATATTTAAATGTACTGTACTGAAGGGACTGGGCCATGGTGCTGGTGAAGGAAGAAGAAGATAAGCAACGCTTGCTCGCCCGCTTCGCCATAGCTCCCTTTTGACTTGTTTCAGTCTGCCGTTCTAACGCCAGATCGAGTGTTGCAAGGAAAACATCCCCATTGCATCTGGTGGAGGCGCTGGGTTTCTCTTCCACATCCTGGAACTCCGCAGTCGGACGCTACCAAGAGCTCCTGCGATGAATGATCCCGGACCGTCCCAGGCTGCTGCTCCCGTACCCCCGACCATTGTCTGCCCTGGCGTCGTCCGGCAGCGTGATCCTGCTATCTTTAGCGGAGCAGAGGACCTCGACGTCGAGGACTGGCTCGCCGAATACGCCCGTGTAAGCGCATATAATAAGTGGTCCGACCGCGACAAGCTCACTAATGTAGGCTTTTATTTGACGGGCGTGGCAAACCTCTGGTTCAGAAATCATGAAACCAGTTTTACCACCTGGTCCGCTTTTGCAAGCACTTTGACTGAGGTTTTCGGCCGTCCCGCCGTTCGCCGCCTTCGTGCTGAGCAGCGATTGCGTGGTCGCGTTCAACGCACTGACGAGAGCTTTACCAGCTACATTGAAGACGTGCTCTCGCTCTGCCGGCGCGTCAACTCATCCATGGACGAAGCTGACAAGATCAAGCACGTCATGAAAGGCGTCGATGACCACGCCTTCCAGATGCTCGTCGCCAAGAGTCCCCGGACCGTTGCCGAGGTAATTCAGCTCTGTCAGGAGTACGACGAGCTGCGCAAGCAGCGTGCCACAACACGTTGTGCTGCTCAGCAGGATACCGCGGATCTCGCTCCCTTGGATTTTAGTCGCGACGCTGCCGACATTTCTGCTTTAATGCCGCAAATACAGCAGTTCATCCGCCAGGAAGTCGCGCGGCAACTGTCTCTGGCGACTAGCCCTCCTGAGCCGGTGACTTCCTTGGCTCCTTCGCTTCGTCAGGTGCTTCAAACGCAAGTTGCTGAGGCGCTACCAGCTGCCCCTCATCCGCAGCCCGTTGTTGGACCACTGACGTACGCTAACGTTGTCGCCCGGCCTTATGCTCCTCCGGCTCCTGACGCCTACCGGACCACCGGAACTTTCCATGTGCCGCCACCACCTTCACGCCCGGTTCCCGTTCCTTACTCGGCCGCTGAGCCCCTGTCGTCAACCCATGGCGCACACCTGATAACCGGCCAATATGCTATTCCTGTGGTTTCCCGGGCCACGTAGCACGATTCTGCCGCCGTCGCAACTACCGTTTCCCTGACAGTGGGAGCGCCTCCGGCTACATGCCTGCTCGACTTCCGCGTCATGATGTGTCTACTCTTCCTCCGGACTCGTCTTCTAGTCGCCGCCCCTTCGATTCACGCCGGTCGCCCTCCCCACGTCGTCGATCCCTTTCCCCCATGGTTCGTCGCCTCAGTCCTGCCCGCGAGGAAAACTAACAGTCGCAGTTCCCGAGGCAAGAACTGCGTTTACGTCGAACATTTCAAGGCCTCATTTTTCTCCTGCGAACGAAATTGAACTGTCCGTCGATGGCGTCACCGTACACGCACTTATTGACACCGGAGCCGCCGTTTCTGTTATTAGTCAAAAGTTTTGCCGCCATTTGAACAAAGTGACCACCCCACTGACTTATCTATCGCTGCGTACGGCAACATCGCATTGCATTCAGCCTTCAGCATCCTGCACAGCTCGGGTCGTCATTCAAGGCGTTTTGTATGTTGTCGAATTTGTCGTTCTATCCCGTTCCTCGCACGACGTCATTCTTGGATGGAACTTCCTATCTCTGAACCAAGCTGTTGTTGACTGCGCTCGTGCCGAACTTACGTTATCAGTGCCGTGCTTTGAGCCTGACGACCACCATTCTACTAAAGTTGTTGCTGCCACGGACATCGACATCGCACCTTTCTCAGCCGCTCTGGTCCCTGTGTCGTGTGACTCTGTCGCGAACTCATCTGTTTTGTTTACGCCGTCAGCCTCTTGTGCGAGCCGTCGGAACCTTCTGCTTCCTTTTGCTATCGTCACTTTTGCGGCGGTTCTGCTGCCCTTTACGTGTGCAATCCCTCCGCGTGCCCTTCATCCATACTCCGCGGCGAGTGCTTGGGGAGCTCTGAATATTTCGACTGCACCCTCCCAGCCACCATGTTTGACGATGCGGCACCACTTCCGCTTTGCGCCGTCACTCCTCCTGGCGCGACCGATGCCCCTGTGGACGTCTTTGCTCATGCCGTCGACTCGGCACTCACACCTGTCCAGCACGAGGAAATTATCCAGCTCCTCCAGCGTTTTCGGGCCTCCTTCGACATTGGCCAACCGTCTTTGGGTCGAGCGTCAGCAGTCGTTCACCATATCGACACCGGTCAACAAACCCCTTTGCGCCAGCGTCCGTATCGTGTGTCGGTCGCTGAACGCCGGATCATCGACCAGCAGGTTGACGACATGCTGCAGCGTGGCATCATCCAGCCCTCTAACAGTCCCTGGGCATCTCCGGTTGTCCTCGTTAAAAAGAAAGACGGCTCCATAAGGTTCTGCGTCGACTATCGCCGCCTTAACCGCATAACGCGCAAAGATGTCTACCCTCTGCCCGCGCATCGACGATGCCTTGGACAGCCTACAGGGGCGGAATTCTTTTCTTCACTGGATCTGCGCTCCGGTACTGGCAGGCCGATGGCAGAGGCCGATCGCCAAAAGACAGCCTTTGTAACACCTGATGGCCTATATGAATTCACCGTCATGCCCTTTGCCTCTGCAACGCGCCTGCCACTTTCGAACGAATGATGGACACCATTCTCCGAGGCTGAAGTGGAACACGTGCCTTTGCTACTTAGATGACATTGTAGTTTTTTCTACCGACTTGCATCACACCTCAGCCGCCTCGAGCAAGTCCTTGCGTGCCTCACAGCTGCAGGACTGCAGCTAAATTTGAGAAATGCCACTTCGCGCTCGCAGCTTACTATCCTCGGTCATGTGGTCTCAAAAGACGGTATCCTCCCGGACCCTACGAAACTTAGTGCTGTATCCGCGTTCCCCAAACCAACTACCCTGAAAGAGCTTCGGCAGCTTCATCGGCTTATGCTCCTATTTCCGCCGCCTTCGTCCGCAATTTTGCCTCATAATCGCCCCCTTGACCGCGCTTCTTACGGCCGTTCCGAGCTACCGGACTGGTCCCCGGCATGTGACGACGCATTTCAAAGAACTGCGCCGCCTTCTCACTTCACCGCCAGTACTGCGCCACTTCGATCCCTCTGCTCCAACTGAGATTCACACGGACGCTAGTGGTGTCGGGCTCGGTGCTTTTCTTGCAAGCGCAAGAATGGCCTTCGATGAGTACGTCGTAGCGTATGCCAGCCGCCACCCTTACCAAAGCTGAGGCGAACTACTCCGTTACTGAAAGGAATGTTTGGCCATTATTGGGCTATCGCAAAATTTCGACCTTACGTGTATGGGCCCTTTTGACACGTGACCGACCATCATGCCCTATGCTGGTTGTCTTCACTCAAGATCCAACTGGTCGGCTCGCTCGTTGGGCATTACGCCTACAAGAATACGACATCCGTGTGTTTATCGCTCGGCCGCAAGCATTCAGACGCAGACGCTCCTTTCCCGGTCACCCTGCACCTGATCCTATCTGCTCGTCGATTTACGCCTGCGGTGCCTTCGCCCTCAACATTTCCGACATGCCATCAGAGCAGCGCAAGGACCCATGGATCTGTTACGCTTCTCGACTTCCGTCTAGCCGGTCGCCGCGACGATCTCTCGGACGCTCCGTCGCCAAGCCACGACTTTATTATTCGGATCACCTCCTCTACCGCGCGCAAACTACAACTCCAGCGGTCGCAAGTGGTTGGCTTGTTTATTCCCCGACATCTCCGCTCCGGACATCTGCGCCACGTTCCACGTATGACCCACAAATGCGGCCACGCTGGGGTATTGAAGACATACTCTCGCCTCCAGGTTTGGTACTATTGGCGCGGTATGTATCGTTTCGTTCGCCAGTATGTCCGGTCATGCCCCCTGTGCCAACGCCGCAAGACGCCTCCTAAACTTGCTGCCGGCCCCTTGCAGCCTTTACCATGCCCCGCTCGAGCGTTCGACCGCGTCGGCGTTGACCTATACGGTCCGCTTCCCAGCACTCCCAGCGGCAACCGCTGGGTTATTGTTGCTATCGACCACCTTACGCGGTACGCTGAAACTTCAGCCCTGTCATCTGCCACGGCAAAAGACGTTGCTCGTTTATCCTTCAGAACCTGGTATTACGGCATGGAGCACCTCGAGAATTACTGAGCGACCGCGGTCGCGTTTTCCTCTCTGACGCCATTACAGCGTTGCTAAAGGAGTGTCGCATCATTCACCGCACTACCACGGCATACCATCCCCAAACTAATGGCATGACAGAGCGTTTTAATCGCACCCTTGGCGACATGTTGGCCATGTATGTTTCCTCTGACCACTCGAATTGGGATCGGATTCTGCCTTTCGTAACGTACGCATATAATACTGCAACGCAAAGCACCACTGGATTTTCACCTTCTTTCTTCTTTACGGACACGAACCTTCCTGCACAATGGACACAATTCTACCCTACCGGCCGGATGCTTCGGAGTCGACGACTGTTTCACGAGCGGCTGCATACGCGGAAGAATGTCACCAGCTCGCTCGCTCGTTCACATCCCAGGACCAGTGGCGCCAAAAGCATCGCCACGACACGTCCACTACAGCTACGTCCTTTACTCCCGGCTCGCTGGTCTGGTTGTGGGTGCCGTCTACCCACCGGGCCTTTCCTCCAAACTGCTTCCATACCATGGTCCCTATCGGGTACTGCGACAAACTCCGCAGTCAACTACTCATCGAGCCGAAGGACCGTCTTCCGACCAGCGTCGTCGCGGCCAGGAAATTGTCCACGTCTCCCGCCTAAAGCAGTGCCACGACCCCCCTGTCTTCTCCTGCCCCTAGGTCGCCAGGATGCTCCTCTTTTGGTGGGGAGTGATTGTACTGAAGGGACTGGGCCATGGTGCTGGTGAAGGAAGAAGAAGATAAGCAACGCTGCTCGCCCGCTTCGCCATAGCTCCCTTTTGACTTGTTTCAGTCTGCCGTTCTAACGCCAGATCGAGTGTTGCAAGGAAAACATCCCCATTGCAGTACGTATAAGTCTCCAAAAATCTACGTATTTAAGCAAACGGCACTGTATATAATGCTCAACAAGACAAATAAACATGTTGCGCAGTCACAGATAGCAAACTTAATGCTAGAAAACAGACGACCCAGGCAAAAACAAACTATGATCGCAGAAATCGTGATATGTACTTAGACAATGCGACAGCACCATATGGGTGGAATAATATAAGAATCAGTACGAAAATGTGCAACTTAACTGCCAGCAGCATGGCAACAAACATTCGCACCCAAAATTAAATAAGATTATTGCTTCGGTTCAAAAAAAAGTAAAAGCAGGTATCTAAAATAGAAAGAAAGGCCAAACAAGAGCCAAGATGATGCGGCAAGTTTAACTAACCAATATCCGAGTGTGTTTGTGGAGAGCGCCGCGTGGGCCGGGCTTTCAATGAGCAAGGAGCAAAAATTGGTTATTGATGTCCTTGTAATTTCATATTCACATGGAATCATGACGTGAATGTCATGACAGGCGTGTCATGTAGGTCATGAAACAGCTGGCGACGTCTTGGTGCTCTCATGGTCGTTTCGTTACCTTGGTAGGTTCCAAAATTGGCAAAGTATGACAACAGGGTATGACCAACCTAAATGATAGTTCATGATATGAATGTCATGACATGCATGTCATGCAGTTCATAAACAGCCGCCTAAAATGACAATGACCCGAAAACAATAACACTCAGAAACCACTGAAATGGGTTCGGACGTGGGCACTAAGTAAGGGCAGCACTAAAGCATGATGCTAGAAGTCATAGTGATGAGCACGACTCAGCAAAAATGACAATGACTCAGCGAAAAAAGATTAACACTCAAGAACCACTGAAATGGGTTCGGACGTTGGTACTAAGTGAAGGAAACACTAAAGGATGGTGGTAGAATCCAAAGTCATGACCATAACTCAGAAAAAGTGAAAATGACTCAGCAAAAAAATTTAACACTCAAAAGCACTGAAATGGGTTCGGACGTGGGTACCAACTGAAGAAAGCCCTAAAGGGTGGTGGTAGAAGCCATAGTTATGACGATCATTAAGCAAAAATGACAATGACTCAGCAAACAACGATTAAGACTCAAAAACCAATGGAATTGGTTCGGATGTGGTGCTAAGTGAAGGAATAGGCTAAAGGTCAACGGTTGAAGTCGTAATCATGAGCATGGTCTCTTAGGTGTTGCTAAAGGGGCTCCTGAGGAATCATGACGTGAATGTCATGACATGCGTGTCATGTAGGTCATGAAAAAGCTGTCTACATCTTGGTGTTCTCTTGGTCGTTTCTTTAACTTGATAGGCACACTGCTTCGCATAACATTGATTCCCACCGGGCATGGGATCTGCTGGTTATTTTGTGTGTTAATCTTGTTTCGCTGAGTCATTGTCATGTTCGCTCAGTCATGGTCATGACTATGGCTTCTACCATCATCTTTTACTGCTTCCTTCACTTAGTACCCACGTCAGAACCCATTTCTGTGCTTTTTGAGTGTTAAACGTTTTCGCTGCGCCGCTGTCATGACCTACACGACACGCATGTCATGACATATATGTCATGACCTATGACTTATACGTCATACACTCCTGTCATACTATGCCAATTTTGGTACCTACCAAGTTTACGAAACGACCATAAGGACACCAAGGCGTACGCGGCTGTTTCATGACCTACATGACACGCATGTTATCACATTCACGTCATGATGTATTATTTATGTTCCTCATATACTCTTGTCATGGTATGCCAATTTGGTACATACCAAGTGAACGAAACGACCACAAGAGCACAAAAATGTAGGCGACTAGATGGATAGATAGATAGATAGATATAGATAGATAGATATATAGATAGATAGATAGATAGATAGATAGATACTGCCAAACTGGCAAATGTTTTTTTTCGCTGAGTCATTGTTATTTTTGCTGAGTCATGGTCATGGCTATGGCTTCTACCAACTAGTATTTATTGTTCCTTCACTTAGTACCATGTCAGAACCCATTGAATGGTTTTTAAGTGGTAAGCTTTTTTCGGAGTCATTGTCATTTTTGCTGAGTCATGCTTGACTATGACTTCTACCACCATCCTTTAGTGTTTCCTGCACTTTGTACCCACGTCAGAACGCGTATGAGTGGTTTCTGAGTATGATCTCTTTTCGCTGACTCATTCCCATTTTTGCTGAGCCATGCTCATGACTATTACTACATAGCACCATCCTTTGGTTTTGCCGTCACATTAGTACCTTAAGTCCGAACACTTTCAGTGGTTTTAGAGTGTTAATGTTTTTTTCGCGGGGTCAATGTCATTTTAAGCGGCTGTTTTATGACGTACATGACACGCATGTTATGACCTATCATTTATGTTCGTCATGCACTCTTGTCATAGTTGCTTATTTTGGAAAATACCAAGTTAACGATACGACCATGAGAGCACCAAGGACGTAGGCAGCAGATAGATAGATAGATACTCTCAAAGTGGCAAATGTTCTCTAAGAAATTCTTCGCCTTTAAAAACGAACTATACCACTCATGCGACCAAATCACATTTTGGGTAAACTAAAAGCGCCCTAACTAACAGCATTGTTGACCGGGCGAGTGTAGTTCTTGCGCGGCCTAGGCAGTCCCTGTCCGCAACAAGAGCTGAGCAAATCCTATAGACGCTCCGCACTTTCTTCTTGGGCAGGTCTTTTTCTTCTTCTTCTGGAGTTTTACGTGCCAAAATCAGTTTGATTATGAGGCACGCTGTAGTGGAAGGCTCCGGATAATTTTGACACACATGGGGTTCTTTAACCTGCACTGCAACGAAAGAACACGGGCGTTTTTGCACTTCGCCTCCATCGAAATGCGGCCGCCGTGGCCGGGATTCGATCCCGCGATCTCGTGCTCAGCAGCGCAACGCAACGCTTAGCTGACTAAGCCACCGCGCCGAGAACGCGAGAAGCAGTCAGGGATGCTTGAATGCTTTCGGGGTACTCTTAAAGGCGAAGCTTAAATTTCCTCCAAATTTGATAGCTTTCATGTGTCGTCATGGAGAGAGAGAGAGAGAGAATTAACATCTTTATTATGTAAATGCTGCTTTGGAGAGGCGTCTCATTCCAGAATACTTTGAGCTCTGGCCGCATCCTGGGCCTCCCAATCAGCCGTTGCTGATCTTCGAGGTCGGAGCTGGCCAAGGCTCTCTCCCAAAGCTCGTTGGTGTGGTAATGGTTCGGAGGATTGAGTGGTGCCTCTCTACAACCCCCTACTATGTGCCTGAGGTACTGGGCTCTGCGCAGAAGCGGCATTCGGAGGAGAGAGAGAGAGAGAGAAAATGATTTAATGAAAGGCAGGGAGGTTAACCAGGACTGAGCCCGGTTGGCTACCCTACACTGGGGGAAGGAAAAAGGGGTGAGAGAGATTAAGAGAAGAATAGAAAGTCCACTGTTGATATCGCCAACGTAGCAACAGATCTCTGTTCTATCACTGATTATCAATCAGTCCGGTCATAGACGGTCACTCAGTCCTGTAGTTTTTAAAAATCGCAGCAGCGCTTTTGTGGCCTTTTGCAGCTGTGATATTCGAGGCATGGTCCCAAGATCTTGCTCAAAGTGAACGGTCTTCTATCTAGCCTATTGAGAACGTTGCAGAGGTCATGTCTTCGTTTTGAAAAGAGGACAGTAGCATAGTAGGTGTTTATAGTCTCATCGACACGGAGAGAATTGTGTAGGGGCTATGAGGTGGTTTCTGGTTGGGTGGGGGAATGTATTAACTAGTATAGCTCGGAGGAATCGCACCTGCTTTCTAGGTAGACTTGTGAGGGGTTGCACATGTTCTGTGGGTTAGCTTGTAGTGCTGTGTAATGTCTTGGTACGAGACTAGAGGGTGCATACGCTCGGGTTCAGATTCCTTGGCGTCGGCTAGGTGGGTCAAATCTCTAGCCACGTGGTTGGCGACCTCGTTGCCAGGAATGACGTGGTGAGCTGGCACCCAGATGATCATGACTGATCTGGTTGGTGGCTTTTGATTGATGATCTTGACGTAGTGGCATGAATTCTGCCGAAGCGAAGTTGCGGCACGCCTGTTGGGAGTCGGTCACTATCACTTCCGCCTGTGTTTGGAAGAGCGCGAGGGCTATGGCTGCTTCCTCGGCTTGGAGGGGATTGTATCGGGTGAGCGAAATGCTGCTCCGATGTTCTTTGTTGACGATTACCTGGTGGCTGCGCGTATGGGGTAAGACCCCGCATCCATGTAGGCTTTAGAGGGCAAAGTCCCGTATCGCTTGGTATGGCCCGGGCCCGGGCCTCCCTTCACTGTGCGTGGAGCACTGGGTGCATGTTGCGAGTTAGAGGAGGTACGGTGATGTTGCTCCGGATGGCATGGGGTAAGCTAACAGTCTGAGGCGGCGGATGGCTGAGAGGAGCAAATAGCCCCAGGCATAAACGATGGCTTCTCGTCGCACCGGTGCCAGCATGGAGGCTGCAATCACGTGATTGCAAGCTATATAAATTTCGGTATTGAATTTGGCTGTAGACGTAACGTAGACATCTAACTAGTAATGCCACGTTTACCTATTTTTAGACACAAAAAATAAGAAAAAAGCAACAGACTGAGCAATTCCCCCGGCTCGGAGTTCATTTACTGGAACAGCAGCATTCTTCCCTAGAGAAGACCATAAAATTATTTTCGATTGCCTGATGTTCCTCAAATTACTGCGTTCACCCGCGACGGGGATGTAGACATGAACCCAATGACATCGCGCGGTTTTCAGGGGGAGGGACACGGTGAGGGGAGGATCTCCTGCAGAAATCAGAACCAGAGTCGTGATCGCCATTTCGATAGGTCTGTGGTAAGATGAAAAACGAAATTTCATAGTTGTTCTGTGGATATTCCAAATGACATGTCACCAATCTGCATTTTGCTACGTATTCATATTTTTTGTATTTGAATGTTAGTACTTCCCCCTACACTAATGCCCGCAAGGGCGCTGTAGGTACTGTAAATAATAAATAAATAATAAAAGGGTAAGTTATTCGAGGCTGTTGAGGTCTTAATGCAGTCCCGTTATCTCGCTAGGTGTGGAGGTCGACGGGGATGAGCAGCGCGGTGAAACCACCTAAGTGCCAGGAACGCGGACTGATGAAACAGTTGGTGCAGCGGGAAACTGACCGGAAATCCCCATGATTCTATCAGAATGAGCAGCCAAAACCGACAGGGAGATGCGTGACACCATCGCCAAGATCATCTGCATGGACGCCGGTAGTGAGTGCGGAAAAAAAATCACAGCATATCCACGAAGTGAATGATGATGAGTGGGCGAAGCACCGGGGGATAATTCGGGTAAACCACAGCTACGGACGAGAGATAAAGAGAGCGCGCGTCGGGAACGAGAGAGAAAATTACACCATCTTCCCGTAGGGGAACCCTGAGTAGTATGCGAAGCAGCCATGGGGACTCAAGGTAAATTTATCAGCTGTATAAACTTGGACATGCAGCAGCACCAGCAACGCGCAGAACTGTTGTCGGTGCCGTCGGCGTTTTGCGCGCGTTCGCACCGAGCCCGCGAAAAGTGGAACCGGAATCGGAAGTGGAAGCGGAACCGGAACGCCATCTAGTGAACACTTCATAAAAGTACAGGTGGCTACATACTACTATACTACTACTACTACTACTACTACTACTACTACTACTACAGGGAACGACCCAAACCCTAAGGAGCTTCGCCCCTAAAAATTGCGGCTGCATGCATCTCATGGTGACTGTCAACGGTAATGCGTTAGCGTTGTATAAATTAGAGACACAACGTATTGCCACCGTCTAAACCAGTTATATACGAGGCATGCACTGCAGCGAGATTTTGGCGCTTCCCTAAGAACATTCGGTGACATCCAGCCCCACCAACACGAAGCATGAGCGTGACCTCCGAAATGCCTGACGCGCCGGAGCGTGCGAACACGAGAGATGCGTCATGCGGCCAGCACGCTCATTTCTCGCGCTTCAGAGAGAGAGAATAAACGTCTAGCGTACGCTTCCTTCTGGACACAATTCGCCATCTAGTGGCACTTCCGAGACATACGCGCGTGGCATCGAAAGCGCGAAGTGTGGCGCGCCGGTGCCTATGAACGCTGAGAATTGTTCCAGTGCTTGTCGTATACTCAGTGGCACAAATTGGAACTATATTGCCGCGGGTATGTGCCACTGGGGACGAGGTTGAAGTAGCGCGGGCGTTTAGGCTAAGCGTGGAGACGAAGAAGACGTTGTTGGTTTTGTTCCAAGTTGTTGTTCCAAGTTTTGTTCTGATAATCCAAATTGGCGACAGTTCCATTGAACTTCGGCAGGTACCCAGTGAATAGAAGGCGCAGCTCGCTAAAACGTTGGCGTCAAAGAAGTTAATTAAAAACAGCGCATACCCAGTGCATGCGTGGCGCAGCCGACTAAAGTGTAGGGTTGTTGTCCTTGTGGAAACCTTGTGACGTGGGGTTCGATTCCACTCAGTATCAGATAAATTTAAGAGATCACTTTCGCCATTGTAGAGTGGCCCAATCCCAGTGGACCAAACCTCGTTACCCAAGTTGGCGGCAAAGACGTTCAGTCAAGACCGGCACACACCTACTGGGAGATACCCAGTGACCCATCATCATCATCATCATGACCATCATCATCAGCCTGTATTTTATGTCCACTGCAGGACAATGGCCTCTCCCTGCGATCTCCAATTACCCCTGTCTTGCGCTAGCGTATTCCAACTTGCGCCTGCAAATTTTCTAACTTCATCATCCCGTCTGGTTTTCTGCCGACCTCGACTGCGCTTCCCTTCCTTGGTATCCATTCTGTAACCCTAATGGTCCATCGGTTATCCATCCTAACGCATTACATGGCCTGGCCAGCTCCATTTCTTCCGCTTAATGTCAACTAGAATATCGGCTATCTCCGTTTGTTCTCTGATACACACCGCTCTCTTCCTGTCTCTTAACGTTAGTCCTAAGAGTTTTCGTTCCATCGCTCTTTGTGTGGTCCTTAACTTGTTCTCGAGCTTCTTTGTTAACCTCCAAGTTTCTGCCCCATATGTTAGCACCGGTAGAATGCAATGATTGTACACTTTTCTTTTCAACGACACTGGTAAGCTCTCTGTCAGGATTTGGCAATGCCTGCCGTATGCGCTCCAACCCAATGTTATTCTTCTGTAAATTTCTTTCTCGTGATCAGGGTCCCCTGTGAGTAATTGACCTAGATAAACGTACTCCTTTACAGACTCTAGAGGCTGACTGGCAATCCTGAATTCTTGTTCCCTTGCCAGGCTATTGAACATTATCTTTGTCTTCTGCATATTCATCTTCATCCCAATTCTTACACTTTCTCGATTAAGGTCCTGAAACATTTGCTGTAATTCGTCTGCATTGCTGCTGAATAGGACCATGTCCTATTCAGCAACAATGCAGGCGAATTACAGAGCCGCTAAGCTTCATCAATACCCACTAAGCTTCATCAAAGTCACTCCCTCACCAGAACAGGAATTGGCCTCCCTGGTGACGTACTCGGCCACTACCTCCCTCATGACTCCGACAATTAACCCAGTGACCCAAGTGACATCAAAGGGGTTTGTCGGAGCTAACACGAGATAGATCCAGCCCTGACAGCGTTGAGTTTTCGAACTGATTTTTTTATTCTCGCTCTGCACCTGCCGCGCGGTCAAATGCCAACTTCTTCCTTGACGAGCGCCGCATGCTGAGGCGCTAAAGGGCTCCCCCGTAGAGCGTGAGCCATAGGAGTCGCCCAGTGAACGTGCTTGGATGTGGGCATCCAGACTGGAGATGGAAGCTCCGCGGACACGAGAGCGGTAATGTATGCAGGTTTTAGTCGATCGGCAGCCACGACGTCTTCACGGCCGTTGATGTCCAGCGTGAACGTCTTAGGTGTACGATGGAGTACGCGAAATGGGCCATCATAGGCCGGTGTGAGTGGGGGCCGTATTTGGTCACGGCGAACGAAGACGTGACTGCAGTTATGCAGATCCTGGCTGACGAAGACAGACTGGGGGTGTCGGTCGGCACGAATTCCAGGAGCAAGGTCGTGAGACATGGTGCGCAGGTCTCGAATGTACGTGGAGGCATCATGAGTGGAAGGGGGCGACGACGGCTCAAAGAATTCCCCTGGAAGACGGGGACACGCCATGGACTAGTTCGGCTGATGAGCAGCCGAGATCCGTCTTCAATGCTGATCGGATGCCCAGAAGTACGAAGGGGAGGTGATCAAGCCAACGTTCTCTTGGCTGGTGAGCAGTGAGGGCAGCTTTCAGTTGTCGATGAAGCCGTTCGACTATGCCATTGACAGAAGGATGGTAGGCAGTGGCGTGGATGTGTCGAATGCCCAAGATATTGGCAAGTGTGGTGAAAAGGGCTGATTGAAATTGACGACCGCGATCGGTGGTGACGACAGAAGGGCATCCCAAGCGTGATACCCAGCCGTTTGTGAAAGCCTTAGCCACTGTCGGTGCAGTAATGTTGGAAATGGGAAACGCTTCCGGCCATCTGGTGAAGCGATCGACACATGTCAGTAGGTAACAGGCCCTTGTGTGGTGGAAAAGGGCCGACGATGTCGAGATGGATGGGAAAACCTTGCGTCGGGAGGCCGAAAGGGGATGGTGCCATGACCATCTGACGGTGAATTTTAACACGCTCGCCCTGAAGACAGGTTCGCACCCAGCGTCGGACGCCAGCATTGATGCTTGGCGAAAGGAAACCAAATGTGACTAGCTTCTGAGTAGCATGAATACCCGGATGGCTCTTGTGCAATTGATCAAAAATTGCACGACGAAAAACTGTAGGCACGAAGGCCGAGGAACACCAGTAGACGTTTCGCACGTTATTAATGAGGTAGAAAATGGAATAGGCACTCTGTGAAAGATAGAGACGTGGATCAAGAGCGAAGACTATGCAGCTCAGGATCGTTGCTCTGGGCAGCTGCTAGCTCTTCCATGTCTAGTGGTGGCTGGGTCGACAAGGCATCGATGCATGAGAGTGCATCAGCGGCGGCATTTTCCGGCCCGTGCACGTGTCTGAGATCCACGGTGAACTCGGAGATAAAGCATAGTTGACGGATCTCCCTTGCAGTGTAATTGCCGTGATTGCGACGGAAGGCAAACGTCAGGGGCTTGTGGTCTGTAACGACGTGAAAGTCCCAGCCCTCCAGTAAATGACGGAAATGTTTGATGGCGAGGTACACCGCAAGGCATTCTCTGGCATATGTACTGTATTTTTCTTCCGCTGGTTTGAGTTTTTGCGAGAAAAAACCAAGGGCTGCCAACCTGATGCGTGCTGCCCGAGAACAGCGCCAACTGCCACACTCGATGCATCGGTGATGAGACGAATTGGGGCATCAGGAACGGGATGTATGAGCATGGTGGCGTCTGCCAGAGCCTTTTTGCAGTGGCGAAGGCAGATGCGGCATCGTCGGCCCATTCCAGTGGTGCAGCCGGGTCTTTTTTATGGGTAATAGGTCGGTCAAAGGCTATAGGAAAGTGGCACAGTTAGGAAGAAAGCGGCGATGGAAGTTTAGTAGGCCCAGGAATTCTGGGAGTCGTTTCATTGATGTCGGGGGTGGAAAGTCTTGGATAGCCTTCAACTTGCTGGCGAGCGGTTGGATACCCTGTGGAGTGACAAGGTGACCTAAGAATCGATTGTAGCGACGCCGAAGACGCACTTATTGGGATTAATGACGAGGCCGTAATCATACAGACGGTGAAACAGGTACGCAAGTGGTCTTCATGCTCAGGGCCCGATGAGCTTGCGACCAGGAGGTCATCAAGGTAGGCAAATATGAAATCGAGACGTCGCGTGACCTCGTTGATAGTGCGCTGAAAAGTGTGTGCTGCGTTGCGCAGTCCAAAAGGCATCCTTACATATTCGAACTGACCAAATGGGGTGGTGATGGCCGTCTTTGGAATGTCAGCGGGTTCTACAGAAATCTGATGGTAAGCCTTCACTAAATCAATCTTAGAGAAGATCGTGCACCCAGCCAAATTTGCTGTGAAATCCTGTATGTGAGGAAGTGGGTAGCGGTCTGGTAAGGTGTGGGCATTGAGAGCGCGGTAATCCCCACGTGGTCTCTAGTCGCCAGGATCTTTCTTCGGCACTATGTGGAGTGGTGATGCCCAGTTGCAGGAGGAAGGCCCCACAATGCCAAGTTCAAGCATGTGCTCAAACTCACGGCGGGCGTTGGTGAGGCGTTCTCCAGATAGTCGACAAAGGCCTTGTAAAACGGGAGGTCCAGTGGCCACAATGTCGTGAGTGACGGAATGCTTCGCCGGTGACTCTGGTGTGCGGCTTCGTGATGTTGGGGTTGTCAGCGAGTATTTTTGCATACGGCGAAGGTGTGAGAGCTTGAAATCTCGTTGACGAGGAAATGCAGAGTATACCGTTAATGGATAGGCGCGTGTTGAGATCTATGAGGCGATGAGCATGCATGTCCACAGCAAGGTTGAAAAAACTGAGGAAGTCAGCGCCAAGAACAGCTTGCGAGACGTCAGCGAGGATGAAAATCTAGCGGAACGTACGGCGTAGTCCATGGTCAAGTGTAAGAGAGCGTTGGCCGTATGTGGAAATGGTGGAGTTGTTGATCACTTGGAGTGGGCAGGTCTGTTCATTGCGACCACAATCTGCACAGGAGGCCGGTATGACGCTGACCTGGGCTCCTGTGTCGACGAGGAACCAAGCGCCAGTGATCTTATCGGAAACATAGAAAAGGCGGCATGATTTTCGACCAGTACCACTTGCCGCCGTCAGTGGCCGGCCGTCGCATTTCCCGACCAGGAGCACGGGCGAGTCCACTTGCGAGCAGGGGCCCCAATCGGCGGTGGTACCAGAACATGGTCGAGGACGAGCCGTCCCGTGGCGCGTCGGTTGTCTGAAATCCCGGAGAGCGTGGAGACGTCGAGGAGCGACTGTGTCACTGGAACCTGGATGCCGATCGGCGATGCGCAGGTACGAAGTCATCGAGACGTCTGACAAGGGCGTCCAAACGGTTCTCGATGCTCGCGAGCGCGGGGTGTGCAGCGGTGGCCGGTGGCGACGTGGTCACGGCGTTGAGGCTAAGTGCCCGCGAGTAGTGTGCCACTCGATCAGCCATTTCAGCGAGCGTGTCTACTGGGACATCCCTGCAGCTACGAGGACCGGGACCATGCTCTGCGGTAATCGCTGGAGGAACAACTCATGCAACAGCTTCTCCTCTTGAGGGGCGGAGGTCCCGCTTATGAGCTGGCGCATGCGTCGCAGGAGCTGGGATGGGCGATGGTCAGCGAGCTCTGTGGCCGTGATGAGCTGTTAGAGTCTGCTGTGTTCAGACTCGGACTTGCGGGAAATGATATCTTCCTTCAACGTGTCGCTCGGGTGCGGCGAAGCTAAAAGATCTGCGAAGTCTTCGGCTACGTCCGGAGGTAAGAAGGACACCACATGCCAGTACTGGGTCTGTTGGCTGGTGATTTGCCGTAGACGGAAGTGCGCCTCGACCTGCAGTAACCATGTGAAGGGGCTGTTTGGCCAAAACGGTGGCAGGTTGACGTGTTGGATTGCAGCCACCGCAGCACTGCTAGGTCTGGCGTCTTCTTGGGTGTCAGGACCGGTAGGCTGGGTGGAAGAGCCGGTGGTATCCGTGCGGGATGGTTGGGTCGTGTTCTTTATCGGGTCACCATTAACTGTCGGAGCTAACACGAGAAAGATCCAGCCCTGACAGCTTTGAGTTTTCGAACTGATTTTTTTAATTTTTGCTCTGCACCTGCCACGCGGTCGAATGCCAACTTCTTCCTTGGCGGGCGCCGCATGCTGAGGCGCTACAGACCCATGACAGTGACCCATGATGGCGTGAACCATTGGTTGAGTAGCGGTATGTATGAACACATTGGCACATGCTCAGTGACCCAAGTTGGTCCAATCGTTATTTTCGACCCCTGTTAGCTCAGAACAGCTGTCCAATGTGCTAAGCATTCGACCACGGACTACCCAGCAACCCAGGTAGGGGGGAAAACGATTAGATACATAATATATACACAGCTACATACCTAGATACATAACCCCCAGAAAGTACGTGAAATATCCTAAAATGCTAGCGCAATAAAAAACTATCTGGAGCTGCTGGCAAATATTGTCTGCTTGATTTGCAAACGATTTACGGAGATGTTGAGTGTGATAGTCACCGAGTTCCTCCGCGGAAATAACGTGTTGGAGACACTTATCTTCGCAAAGCATGGTACGCTCAAGGTACGTTGCATCATTACGTTGGCGTCACGACATCACTTGAAGAAGGAATGGCGACATTTGAATGACGACGACTGAGTGATAGCGACAGAAGGAGTGGAGGTGGCAGGCTGGCTATGGCGGAGCGATAATTACGCAACCACGACGGCGGAATTTCCACAGCTGCATAATGAGGACGGTATGTGGACGACGCCGTATCAAGAAGGAAAGACGGCGAAGGAGTAACAGCAATAGAATGACGACAGTTGAGTGACAATGGAATGACGATGAATTAGTGGGCGTGACAGCGTGAGTGACAACGGCAGAATGACCACGTTCGAACGATGACATTTAACGACGAAGGCTTGAGGATCACTGCACATCTGTGACGGATGACCATGAATGAATGCCTAAGGCTTAGTGACGACGACACAGTGAGTAACGACGATCTATTGAGGGCAGTGGAACGTGACGATGTAATCACCAAGGCTTGAAGGCCACGGCATGACCACGACGTAATAAAGACAACTGCATGAAGTTTAGGGCATTGAAGATGACTGAATCGTTACGACGGGGTAATAATTGCCGACGACGTGTAGACGACGTAATACAATGGCGTGTCGACGGCGAAGTGACGAAGATGGCATGTGACAGACGAAATACGTCGAAGAAGTGACAATAATGGAATAATGACGACTGAGTGGCGACGACACAATATATCCGGTATCTAGTGTACGCAATCCCAGGCGATGAAGTAATGAGGGCGACGACGTGAATGACGAAAGTTCATTTGTGTTCGGGACACCTCGGCGCTGTGTATATCATCTGGCGCCCCCGTAGACTTGTCTTTTTTCTATATCCGATGCTGGTCTGCAATATACCAGAGACGTTAATCGTGGAAGACAGCAGCCAGCAGGCCGTCGGCAGCACCCGAGAAGTAAGGAGAAGAGCCAAAGGAAGCTTCGGTTTAAAAGTACGCACCGCAGCCGCTGCCCGCTCTTGTATTTCAATTTGAAAGGTGCCTTCCAAATGAAAATACAAGAGCCTAGTTCAATAAACTAGTCTGGTTCTCAGGCTCATTGAATGGCTGAGAGAACCAGGCTAATTTTCTTTGAAGGATAGGCATTTCGCAGAAAGACATCGTGAGGACTCTGGTAGCCATGCAGGTAGGCTATGGTAGGCAGAATTGTGAGGACATACAACGATGAAAAATGCATGAATAATACATTTCACTATTACAGGTGCAAGACGACAAAAGACGCAGATAAAATCTTCGTTGCCGTAGGAATCCAGGATCCTTTCATGACGGTAGGCAGATAAGAGAGGCGGCTCATTTAAATAATAGTGTGGAACCTGTCCGCTATGGACTCCTGAAGGCCGGACTGAGGAATAGAAGTGTGGTGCAGAAGGCGGTTACTATCACTGGCCAACTAAGCCAGGAGGCTGAAGTTAGCACACGATCACGTGCGCACTATTGGTGATTGGCTGTGCCAATGACCATTAGTACTGACGAGCCCACCTGCTTCACATAGTGGGGCATGAAACGAAGACCTATCCAGCGCCACTGAGGAAGTGAGTTTTTTCACAAATCTAGTTTATTTTCTTTTGCCACAAATTCCTGCACGATTGCATCTGTGACTGTGCCTCTTTCTGATACAACTGCTTTTAAGTGCTTATATTCACTTTACTGAATGTTCTTGTATTTCCTTTATCGATACACCCTAGCTACACTCAGCATGTATAAGCCAGTGGTTGAAGGTGTGTAAATCTGTAAAAAATCACAAAGAATGACCAGGTACCGCTGCACACATTCCCTGGTGACATTGGGCGGGATATTACATTAGAATAATCGACCAGGAGCACTTGCAACACAATCCTTGTTGCACCTAGCCAGTCTGTGTTAAGCCGGGCGCTTCTTTTCTGGAAAGGCCCGTTTCCACTAGTCGGACAAGATACCGATTTTGGTCTACCAACTATCTGCGACAGTATTTTCCATCCTGTCGGCGCCCCTGTCACACCGCACCAAAGCAAACAGTGTGCAGACGGATCGCCGATGGCCGTGTCTGCGGAACGTTGGCAGGAACGGACTCGTCGGCAAAGATTCGAGCAATTTTCTTTTAAGACTGGAACGACACACCCATACACCAAGGTCAATTCACATGGTCACGAAAGCAACGCTGCAATGGGGTTCCAAGCGAAATAGCAGTGACATCAATTATGATCTTTCGATTGAAGCCCGACTACATCTCGCGGGGCAAAACACCATATGATGAAAATTATGAATCCATTGTGTCACTAATGGAAACACTTGAAAAATTACAATGTAATTAGAGCGAGAAAATGTGAAGTCACAGATTCTTTGCTTCTAGCCACAAATAATTATGAGTGCGAAACTGTGCAGGACTTTCGCATTTTGCTCGTGGCAAGGTGTACTCAGATATGCCGTGATGGTATTACAATATATAACACACTAATGCGATCGAAACTCTGATGCGCTCCATAAAAAGTAATGAGAATATTTATATCAAATTATTCTGATAAGATTGGATCAGTAACTTTATTTTTCAACTTTCTATTCACTAAATGTTCACTGTTCTGTTCCCGGATGTACCGGGGATACCTATCGCCGCAACAGACATTTTAAAGACAGGTTAGTGCACGCAAAAGTCGGCCAACAGCATTCACCCGTAATGTAAGCATGTTCTCGCCCCAGGAGAAAAGCTGCAGGCACCTTCAAAGTGACCTTAAAATTAAATGTACCGCAAACACACGTAGATACACACACGTAGTGAAAAGTACCTTTACTTGCACTAGCTCCAATGTAATTTATACGCTTGAGTGTTCCTTCTGTTAGAAACAATATATCGGCGACTACTCCGACTGACTTCGAACGGCAAATGGAAAGGGCTTTGTTTTTCAGTTTCCGCGCAACAGATTTATGGTTTCTCGTATATTCGAATAACAATCTGAAGCTGTCATGTCAGCAGCTTGTGTGTAAGTCGTAGTTGCGCATTTTATGATGCCGTTTACTTTTAAACATTAATTTACTTGAATGAAGCCCCGGCGCTTGGCGGAAGGCCTCGAAGAATGTAGATGTATGCGGAATTTTCGCACACGTGCGTGCGCGCGCGCTTGACGTGTGTCGTTCGCGGTGGTGGCGGTGCTTGTGTAAAGTCGTCTAACGCCCGCACCAGCCTTGCTGTAGATACACTGTCACAGGGTGGAATTGAGGGCGGATGTTTTTTTTTTTTTTTTTTTTTTGTTCTTTACTTGAACTCACCCTTAGGATATAACCGCTCAGGTACTAGCGCTTGTCTCGTTCTGTCTTCTTTCTGGACTTCTTCTGCTGAAATTTCATCTTAACACAATTAGCAGCATGATCATATATAAATTTGTTCAGTCGCGCACAGCTGAATGAACATTTCTAGAAAAACATGCAGCGCTGCTGTTCCACCTGGTGGAGGGTAGCAGCCGTCACTGCGAATGTAAAGGTGTCGTCCGCATTTTACAGAGGCCTAGTTGTGCGTCGCCGAGCCACGCAACCTCCCCGCATCACACACGTTCGTAGGGCGGAGTCTCGCCGCGGCATGTGTGCGCTTCGTCTTCCCTCTCCCCAGCCGAGGAGAAGCAAGTCGTGACGTCACTGATCTGCTAGAAAGCTCTGAGAAGCCGGCGCGCCGACAGACGTGTCACCTCTCTCGTCTAGTGAACGCACCTACACAGCTACCATGGGGCGACCGAAGAAAGGCAAGACTCCCGAAGAAGCCGCCTACGAGGAAGCTCGGCGCGCGGCTCAGTGAGGCTACGATCGACGAAGGAGAGCCGATCCTGCTGAACCTAGCCGAGCCATGTATATAACCTTGCAAAACCTAGCCACACTTGTCAAAAGCCGGAACTAGCTCCGCTGTGACCCAGCCTTGCACCAATATAGTGCAAACTGCCCACATTAAAAAAATCATATTGCGATAACAGTTATATGGACACACCTGGCGAATTTCTGCCGTCACCGTCGGCGTCGCCGTGGTGTTTCGTATGAAGTCCAAGTGCGATGACAACGCGAACACGCGCCGTATACTATAGGTGCGAGCGAAAGCTTCCGATAGTAAGCCGAGAAGTATGGTAGCTTGATGCGGCATTGTCTTCTAGCGCACGCAAGGCAGGGAGTGCGCGCGTCGTATTCTTACGCGTTCAAGGGGAGAAGCGGGGAGAGGTGCGCGCGCTAGGAGGGGAGAAGGATAGGTACAGGTATATAGTGCGCATCTCTTAGTTTGCCTCCAAGATCGAACGCGCTCGGCCGCGATCAGCCGCCGCAGCCTGACTAGAGGTGTTTATTATACATAACGAAGAGCTGCAGAATTAAGTGTCTCTTCCTTATGTATAATAAAAACCTCTAGTCCAGCTGCGGCGGCTGATCGCGGCCGAGCGCGGCCGATCTTGGAGGCAAACTGCGCTCGGTTCGGAGGCTAGCTAGCCGGATATAGCTGATGGCTTCGTCCACGCTGCGCTCTCGAGCACCTAGGTCACGTTGAAGTGCTAGGCAGCAAGACGAAGAATTCGAGCCATCACGCCAGCGTTCCGACAGCGAAAGTCCGCGTTTATCGAGTGACTCGTGTTCATGTTTGCCTGTGCGCGCGTGACAACATGCTTGTCATTTAGTTAGTAAGCCAATGTATACAGCAGTTTATGCAGCTGATAAAACGACTCACCTTACTTCGCCAAGCAGTTTAATAATTTGACGTAGTAGTTCAGCGGAAACCAGCTAGGTGGAGAGAAGTAATTAAAGGGAAAATGAGACATCCACCCAAATGTAGCAATTGCTACATTTGAGTGGATGTCTCATTTTCCCTTTAATAAGTTTAATAATTTGCCATCGCAATCAATGCTTCATCTGTCGGGCGAAACTGTGACTGCATTTTTGAAGTTTTGTCTTACCTTTCGAGGTTGTCGGGTGCGCGCTGCTGGTGTGCATACTGCGGAATCTTTGGCAAGTTTTCTAAGATTATTTTGTTGCCTAAGTATGCCGTTGAAAATAAGGTTCCAGGCAAAGGTGAAATCTTCCATATGCAACAATAACAAAGGAGACGTCGCGGCAAGGGGCTTGTTTAGCTTCTCAGCATCACCATTGTCATTATGGTGAAACGTACATGATGTCTTCTTGGGAAAAATGAAAATCACCGGTAGCGGAGCTGTTACCCAAGGTAGCCATCCTGTGTTATCTGGTGAATGAATGAATAAATGAATAGTACGCGAACAGTCCTTGGCACGCTCTCACAGCGCCATTCCATGGACCGCACATGAGATCCTGCGCCATCCACATTAACATAATATCAGATCCTGAGGCTTCTGTTGGCTGGTAATATGTATATCTTCGCGGGCTAAATAATCTCAGAACAATACATATCTCTATTGCAGTGACGCTTTTATCAGCCAATATGGAACACATAAAATCGTAGAAAAAAATTGTCGCAGTTTCACTCGAAAGGCGAAGCATCAAATGCGATAACAAATTGATAGAGCTATACGGAGTAAGGATAGTAGTTTTATCAGTTGTATAGTTGTAAGTGGTTCGTGTGGAAAGGGAAAGGTTGACGCTAACTTCTGCAGCCCTTGAGGGAGCACGACTCAGCGCCAAATCAGTTGTATAAACTTGGACATGCAGCAGCACCAGCAACCCGCAGAACTGTTGTCGAAGCTCTCGGCGTTTTGCCCGCGTTCGCACCGAACGCGCGGGGGGTTGGTGACTGTTGCCGGTGCCTCTATCAGAATGGGATACTCGTCGAGCTACATCGGAAATCTTACCCGCCTTCTCGCCTCGCAGCGTTTTATTGCGATAGCAATTATATGGACACTCAAAAGCAGATTTCTGCCGTCGGCGTCGCCGTCGCCGTCGCCGTGAGGTTCCGTATGACGTCATTTGGAGATGAAATCGTCGCCGCGCGCCGAACGCTGTATGTGCGAGTGAAAGGGCGCGAGGGGCGCGTCTTTCACGGGGAGTGAACGTACGGCGGAGAACAAACGCGCGTTCTGCGCCGTGCTCGCTTAAGGGCTGCAGAAGTAGGCGTCTCATTTCTCCTTTACAATCACCATATATGTAGAGCAAACGCGCCTTCTTCAGACGCGCGAGAGGCCATGGGGGAGGGGAGGGAAGGGAGGCGACGTTTAGCTGCGGCACCAAGTGCCTATTTATATCAGAGGTTCCAGCAACAGTCACCAACGCCGCACGCATTTTGAGCTAACGCGGGCAAAACGCCGATGGCGTCGACAACAGTTCTGCGTGTTGTTGCTACCAAAGCCGCTGACCTTACTTCGTATGACATTGCTGTGTTGCTATCGCATTCATTGCTTCGCCCTGAGGGCGAAACTGTGACATTTTTTATATAAATACGCATTTGGTGCTGCTGCTTAACGTCGCCTCCCCTCCCTCCCGTCCATCCACGGCGTTTCGTGCGACGGAAGAAGTCGCGTTTGCTCTCCGCCGTGCGTTCGGTCCCCGTGAATGCGCGCGTCCCACGCGCCCTTTCACTCGTACATACAGCGTCCGGAGCGCGGCGATGATTTCATCGCCGTTGACGTCATACGGAACCTCACGGCGACAACGACGCCGACGGCAGAAATCCGCTTTGGAATGTCCATATGATTGCTATCACAATAAAACTTTTAGCAGCAAAAACTCATTTTATAGCATGGACCATTTATTGTAGCACTTGCCGTTGTTAGTGGCGTAGCTTTTCAAGAAAAATCTGTAAATTTTTCTTTGTGTGCACCTCTTCGATGTGTGTCCAAGCAATTATTGAACGCGAATCTCGAAATTGCAGTTGACGGCAGTGACATAGCCGGCGTGTTGTAGACATTACTAACAGCGGAGCTCTTTAAGCCGGGCGTTATTCCGTTAGTCGTCCACAAAAAATGTGGGCTGATCCTGGCGATAGTGCAGAAAGGGTCCAAGTACTATGGCACATTTCCCTGCAAACTAGCGAAGCTAAGCCTGGATAAATCTAGCTACGCATGGTTGGGACTACTTAAGCTTAGGCAGTCATCGATAGTCAATTATAGCCAATCAATAGCTAATCAATAATCGATCAATAACCAATAAATTCCGGAAAATGCTGGGGATGACTTGATAGTGCTTAGCCTAGCCCAAATACGCGGCCAATACCTTGCGCTAGCCAATCGATAGCCAATCAATAGCTAATCGATAATCGACAATAATCAATAAATTCGGGAAATGCTGGGAATGACTTGCTAGTGCTTATGCTAGCCGAAATACGTGGCCAACACCTTGAGATAGCCAATCGATAGCCAATAAATAACTAATCGATAATCCATCAATAGTCGAAAAAATTCCGGAAAATGCAGGGGATGAGTTGATAATGCTTAGCCTAAGCCAAAAGCCAGGACTACCTAGGTGCCCACCAACTCCACTGTCTCCTTAGCCTTGCGAGGCTCCACTGCAAGATACGCAATTTTTTTAGACATCTCTATGGAATGACGTACCAGGCTTGTAAAAAACATAAAAAATGAAAAAAAAAAGACGACGGCGAGTTTGTCTTTGAGCTCCTCGCAGTCAGTACTTCCACCGTCTGCAATAAGGCACAGAAGAGCTCTCGAAATTCGATTCCAATAATTGCTCGCAGGTGCATCTAAGAGGTCCAGACGATCCCAATTTCGCCGTTCATTGTTGAGATAGTATACAAGTAAAAACACCAAATATTACTTTGAACGATCCGGGTGCAAAAATGCTATTGGGCTGCAAAGTTTGAGCAAGAGCGGAGCTGCAGTAAGTGCCAAATAATTTTCTTATGTCATTTAAGAGAAAAAAATTTGCGTTGCTTGCACGAGGGCAAACGTGCCCACAGTAATGCTTAGTTTTTTTCTTGAGCAAATAGTCGACGTTTCTACATGCGCAGCCGCGCAATGCCTTTTCATGATCTATGGCGGCCTTTGTGTGGCGTAGCACTTGCCTTCGACAGAAAAAGAAAAATCATATAAGAAGCAAGAAATTGCATATGAAAAATAGAGATGTCATTTCGTTTTCTTCTGGTCCTTTGTTCACTCGAACAATGGTTCAAGACCCTTAGCAAGCCTTTTTGAAAGTAGTGTGACAATCGTGTTCGTGGAAGGAAGTCTACGATGGCTGCATAATCAATTCCAATGTTCAGTCTCTTGAAACAGATTAAATAAGCGGCAGAGGCCAATAACATGAATAGCCTCAGTATTGTCGTTCTCGCTCTCATCCTTCTGGATATAGGGATTGCCTGTGAGTGTTCCAAGTTTTAGACACTCAATGTATTTAAATGTAATAGATTTGCTAATTAGCGTATCACTCCTATTCCAACGCTGCTTCTTATCACTACTCATCTGTTCGCTAACGTGCAACAAAAGTAGCATTCCTTGGGCAAGACCTCGTACCATATCATTTCCAGGATAGCCTGAAATGTATACATACTAGTTACCTTTGTGCATCTGTGCATTGAGGCATCAAACGCTAAGTCACTGTGCAAATGTAAAGACGGATTATCAAAGGAAAGAATCAACCATTCTCACAGCATCCATAAATATTACGTAACTGTTGAATCTTATCTACGTACGGTGCACCGAAGAATGATTTTTACTAATACGATTCTTGAAGATACCCATTTCCGTATAGACCTACACCACGGCGCTACGTCATGAAAATGCGGTGGCGCTGTCGTCGGAATTTAGTTTCGCTTGGTAGGCACTCCGCCGCCGAGCCGCCGCCCGTGTCGCGCCTACCACAGCAGCCGCTGGGTTTCGCGCGTGGTTGGGCAGTTCCATCTGTGAGGTCTTTATTCTACGATTTTACAATTAAAGAAACGCAGTATGTGGATGAGCTGAGTTGCGTCGAAATACGCAAGAGACTAAAGTTTTCATAGGTTTCCTGTTGATGAAAACAGTCGCAAGCAATGGGCGGTGCGGTAAAAAACGAAAGTTGGATTATGATACCAGATCATCCATAATGCGCCAAACATTTCGTAACATTTCGCAGCTTCTCTTTTATTTTGATTGGCGTGCATTAGCCGATCTTAGGATCGTTACGATCTTAGGATCATATACGATCTTAGGATCCTTATTAGCGTGCCATTATAATTGCTTGCCGCACTGTGGGAAAGCTAGATTAGGATTAGCCTTGAATGTAGGTCGAGCGAGCAGATGCCCCACAAAACACGTCACATTAGAATTTGTTTTCATCTCAAAGAATTGAGCCACCAGCAGTGTAAATATCCTATCACACGTTCACACACGCAGGCAGCAGGGTCACAGCTGCGTTTAATGCAGTGTGGAAGTCATAAATGCGCCTAAACGTGTCAGTTAAATTTCGAGCGCGAAACAAAATGTACAGTGTTAGTACAGAGTTGGAGCGATCGGACGGCCGCGTACAACAGCTAGCTCACATTGCGCGGGCCTACACAGGCGGCGTCTCCGTAGGGCCGGTACCTTGCCGGTCCCATCGCCGAGGCGATCGCTTCTATCGCCGCTCACGGCTACGTAGAAATCGGGTACAGCTTGTTTTAACATAAAATAGTTCTTTATAGAAAAGCTAGCTTATCTCGAATTTGCTCGTGTTTCGTAAAGCAGCGCCCAGTACTAAACCACCGGCGCGATCCGGAGCAACGACCCGACGGCATTTCGTCTCGCAGACGGAAACCGAAGCACCGGCCGTCTCAGCGAGGCGGCTCGGCTGGCTTGCAAGTACTAAGTTTCGTTTGTTATTCGCACCAACGACACCGACAAAACCGATTCATTTAAGCCCACATTAATCGTGTTGTCGAAAATAAGCGCACAATGATGAGCAGCAGGCCAGGCCGCAAGCGCCGCCGGCCGTCACTGCGGCGGTCAACGAGCTAGGCCTAGCGTCTCGTTCGGCCGTATCCCGATGGGGGCGAGATGCAAGAACGTGCATTGGGTGCACATTAAAGAGTCTCACGTAGTCAAACTTAATCCGGCGCCCCCATTACTGTGTGCTTCATAATGAAATCATGGTTTTAGCTCCCCCACCCCATTAAAAAAAAAAATGCGCCATCCGCGCGTGCAAGCGGTGACGGCGAACGTGGGCGGAGCCAAACGTTGGGCGGAGCCTACGCGACGTCGCTATAGGGCCTAAAATATATCGACGGTGCCTACCGCTGTTTACAAGCATGGTGTAGGTCTATACGTATGAAGCTTCAGCCGTGTTTCTGCGTAATGTGTTTAGCAGGATACGGCTAGATCATTCCGGCTACAAAAAAAAAAAAAAAGCGGGTGTAGAACTTGGAGACTGGAAAGGCGATATATGAACCACCGATGGCTGTTAGCGTTCGAATTATCCGTGGTGGCTTATCGATACTATTATCTCGCCTTCTCACATACATATCCTATAAAAGGAGTGGGATTATGCGGTCAGTTATATCTAAACAAACCAAGACTTAACCATAAGCAGTTATCAAGGACAGCAGTTCCTTTCGCTACTGGAAAGGAGCTTCAAAAGTGACTGCAGTCATCACTCATTCTATTCTGTGTTTGGTACTTGCTGTACCAGGAGGTGAGGACAAGCAAAGCGATATTTTTCAGTAGTCTTTCCGTGTAGCGAGAGTTCATTACACCATCAAATCCCACCTCAGGGCATAGAATAGTAGACCAGGAGATGTATATAATCACTTTGGGTAACTCGCTTTAGCTACAGGGAGCTGAAAGGGGCAAGCCGAAGACGAAATGCTTTGTTACTTCTGCATGCAGCCCATACTTTTAGGACGTTTTCAAAGTATATTAGAAAACATTTGATGACGATGAATTTATCTCACCCCTGTTTCTTCGTATTTATTCATTGCGTTTAATGTCGCAAAACAACAGAGGAACTGCAGTAGTGAAGGGCTTTGAAATAATTTGATACAGCTCGTGTTCCTTACCACGCACCGTAAGAAAAGTGCGATGGGTGTTCGTTTTGCGCATGCGTCTAAATCAGACCTCCATGCCGTGAAATCGAACCTCAAACTTTGAGGACGGTTGATGAGGTGGGCGACTATTTATTTTTGTTAGGAACGTCTGTAGTGCGAAACCGGTAAAGCCACTCACTGCAGATTCGTCGTATTTAAATACTCATGTGATCGCCGTGTGGTGATTTATAGTCGTATATCGCGCCCCATGGCCGCAGAGAGTGCCGACGAGTGTCCTTGATTCCACAGAAAGAAACCAAACAAAGGCGGAATATTACTTCAACGTAGCGTCCGCACCTCTAAGCTACGAAAGGACGAATTATGTATTGCTGCAAAATGAAGTAGTGGTTGCAAACGAAACTCGATATTATGCGTAAAAAACCTTGTCCCACAAGCAAAAACGGGCAAGTTTGAACTCGGGCGCACAAAGCTTAGGCATAGCGAAACTTACTGGCTGCTACTGCTAGGTATTAACTTGGTTACCTGCTAGGTCTTAACTTGGTTTAACTTAACTACGCATGTAGGAAGGTATTCTCGAGCGATCATTTTCGGAGATACCTTCGCTTTCGCGAATGTTCGCATGACTAGAGCTGGACGCGTCGGCGCCTACGAGCGACACGTTCTTGGCATGCCACAAGTGCACGCAGGCTAACCAAGGTTGGCCCAGTGCCAAGAACGCTGCTGCTTGCCGACGCCGAACGCGTTGGAGGCTAGCCGCTCTATATCAATCGGCCAGCTTCGCTGTGTCTTGAGTTTTCCGCGACCTAGTGCAAGCTTTCGCCTTTTTTTTCTCCTGGCTCAGCGCGCTGCGGAGAGAAGAGAGGCGGGGGTCGGGAAGGCAAGGAGCTGGCACGCGGTCTCTTCCTCCTCCTCCGGGTTGCCATGGCTACGGCGCGGCAGTTTCTTGGCACGCACAACAAATTACGGCTGGCCTAAACGGCTTCGCTCTTAAAAAGGCAGACATTTTGGTAAACGCTCCTACTAATTCGGCTTCATTACGCATATGCATGCAAAAACATAAAATACCCTCTCATGATGCGAAAAATATCCATATGTTTATCGCTTATAGTTAGCTTACGCAGGTGTTCAGGTGGGATAAAAGTGAAATCTTGGCTGCATTGGTAGCTCTGATCGTATAACGCACATTCGAAGCAGCGTCAGATGTTCCAGCATTGCATTTTGGTGCCATTGTTCGTAACGTCATTGTCTTTTATTGCAATAGCAATTATATGGACACTCCAAAGCAGACTTCTGCCGTCGGCGTCGCCGTCGCCGTGAGGTTCCGTATGACGTCAATGGAGATGAAATCGTCGCCGCGCGCCGCCGAACGCTGTGTGTGCGAGTGAAAGGGCGCGAGGGACGCGCGCTTTCACGGGGAGTGAACGCACGGCGGAGAACAAACGCGCGTTCTGCGCCGTGCTCCCTTAAAGGCTGCAGAAGTAGGCGTCTCTTTCCTCCTTTACAATCACCATATATGTAGAGGAGGAGGTGTTTATTATACATAAGGAAGAGACGCTTAATTCTGCAGCCCTTAAGGGAGCACGGCGCAGCGTCGTAGGGGATAGGGGGAGTAGGAGGTAAAGAAAAAGAGAAGAGAAATAGTTCATGGGGCTCGTCCGCACATGGGTAGGCAGCAGAGGCGGCAGGGACCGGCAAGGGCAGGTACGCTCAGCGGTATGCTGCTATCCCACTCGCCTCCACGAACTCCACGAGGCTGTGTAGTGCGGGGAGATGGTAGCGGGATGGGAACAGCAGGTTGGTCAGTGAGTCAGCAGGAAGTCCCTGCAGTCTATAGGCTCGGGTGACCTTCGAACGTTCCTGTGCTAGGGCTGGACAGGCGCAGAGGAGGTGTTCGAGTGTCTCGGAGTCACCGCATCGTTGGCACGAGGGGGAGGCGCTGCGGCCTTGGGCATGAAGCCTAGCTGCTGTCCATATGGAGCCAGTCCGGAGTCGCAGCAAGGTGGCTCTGTCTCGCCTGGTGAGGCCAGACTCGGGGAGCAGCTTGGGTCCCTTGCCATTTGCCACCCTCGGGTCGGGGTGGATCGCCAGTAGAAGCTGCTTCAGTCGTGGCCTCGAGTAGTCTGAAGCCGCCACTGATCGAGTGAATGTGACTCCTGGGTGGTGGGCAGCTTTAGCGAGGGTGTCCGCCTCCTCGTTACCAGCTATGCCCACATGGGAGGGCAGCCAGTGAAAGGAGACGGACACTCCGGAGGAGGCGAGCGCCGAGAACTTCGCGGTCAAGAGGGACCCCGTCAGTCCAACTCGATGGCAGTTGGAAAGGAACTGCAGCGCCGGTTTGCTGTCGCATAGCACAGCAACCAGCCGTGCAGGAGGGTCCTCAGCCAGTAGGTCAGCCGCCAGGTGAAGCCCCGCCAGCTCCGCCGCTGTCGAACTCGCTGGGAACGGCAGACGGCATTGCCTGCTGATGGCTCTGGCAGGGATGACGCACGCCGCTGCTGCTGACCCATCCGGCATCACAGATCCGTCGGTGAACACCTGCAGCCGACCCTCCAGTTGTTCCTGGAGTTTGCAGGATGTTGCCTGCTGCAGAGCGGTCACAGGTGTCCCACGCTTTGTAGCCCCATCGAGGGAGAGGTGGACCTCCGGTGGCCGGTGGTGTGGTGGTGGTGAGGGAACCGCCACTGGTGGGTGAGTCACCATCTGCTCGTAGAGAAGGCGGAGCCCTCCCATCCGTGACGATGGTAGGCTGCGAAGCCGTTCTAGGAGGGCCCTGACATCAGGTGTCCGGTGTAGCCGGTCCAGGTGTCCCAGCGCTCGCTGGAGCATTCGGAGAGAGAGAGGCCACTCGTTGGCCTCGGCGAGTGTTGCTGCTACTGGGGAATACTTGGGGAGCCCCATAATGGCCCTCACGGCACCCCTGTGCAGTCCCTCCAGTTGGCATCTATGTAGAGCAAACGCGCCTTCTTCCGGCTCGCGAAAGGCCGAGGGGGGAGGATGAGGGAAGGGAGGCGACGTTTAGCTGCGGCACCAAGTGCCTATTTATATCAGAGGCTCCGGCAACAGTCACCAACGCCGCACGCATTTTGTGCGAACGCGGGCAAAACGCCGACGGCTTCGACAACAGTTCTGCGTGTTGCCGGTGCTGCTGCATGTCCAAGTTTATACAGCTGATAAAGCTACTATCATTACTACGTATAGCTCTCTACAAATTTGCTATCGCAATTGATGCTTCGCCTTTCAGGTGAAACTGCGACAACTTTTTGTTGATGCGACATGTATGCCTGTAGACATGTGGACAGGTATGCTATAGAATGTGCAAGAGACTCTCTATCCACGGACAATGAGTGTTTGCGCACGGCCGCTGGATAAAAAAAAGGTGCGGTCTGCCGCGTCGGGCGCGTTGCAATGGGAGCGAATGTGACAGCCGTACTTGCATTGTCGGCCGCTTGGCTGGTCCGTACGGCGCCAGTCATCGGCGATGGAATGCGCCGTCGACTGGCACGCGCGACGGCGTTCCAAGCGCGTTCCTGACGCATTTGCTATGCCGATGCCAGACAACAGCCCCCGACGAGTGACGCCGCTGCGGATCACACCGTTTTCGATGCAGGCGGCAGGCCGCATTTTTTTTTTGTAGCGTTCGCTACACTGGCATAGCCAAGCCCGTTTCGCGCGGCACATCAAGAGTCGTGCTGCGCATGCGCAAGGATCAGTGATGTCACACGGCTTGCGCACCGGAGCCACCGGAGCCGGCACCTCTCGCGCACTCCGCCGCCGCCGCGCGTGACTCACCGCCGCCGGTCTGCGCATTCCAGAGGAGTGACGTCGTAGCCGTGGTAGACGCACTGGCGCCGGCGCGCGTTCGCTCTGCAGTCGCCGTCTGACACTGCGCTGGAGCCGCTGCGCTTCTGACTGGCGTTTGCCAGTGTGGTATAGCTACAGTGTACTAGAAGGGGTACACTGTAGTATAGCCATGGAGAAGGAGAGCGCAAGTGCTGCTCAACAGCGCAGAAGAACGGAGAAGCTTGACTCATAAGAATAATCTTATCTTAAGAATAATCTTAAGAAAAGCTAAGAATAATCAGCTGAACCTTTGCTAACGCTACGTATAACCTGGCATAGCCGAGCTAAGCCACTGCAGACAGACAGACAGACAATGAACTTTATTAAAGGTCCTGAGGAGCACCGCCGCCGTTCAGGGCGGCAGCGCAGCGGGCCACTCCCACGTGGGGACGGGGAGGCCGAGCCTCACCGCCGCGTCGTGGGCCCTCTGGACGGCCCTTAGCTGGTGCAGTAGTTCGGGGCTCCTTAGCTCGGAGCTCCACTCTTCTTCGGTGATGCGTTGAGGGCCACGTAATGAGGGACACCGCCAGAGCATGTGCTCTAAATTGCAACGCTCGCCACAATCGGGGCATTCCGGTTTAAAAGTGTCCGTGTAAGAGCTGAGAGTGGATAGACTAGGATAAGACCTGGTCTGCAACATTCGGAGCGTTGCTGCCTGCGGCCTGGAGAGTTTCTCGTGCGGAAGAGGAAACGTTCGCCTGTACAGCTGATAGTGCTTAGTAACTTCGTTGAATGTGAATAAAGTGTCTCTAAAGACCTCCCGACTAGTCTCCGAGGTACCACCTCCGTCCGACCCGGCACGGTGGGTTAGCTCGCGCGCGCGGGTGTGGGCGACCTCGTTGAGGTTAGTTACAGAGGACAAGTGCGACCCGAGGTGAGCCGGAAACCAGGTGATGGTGTGTGAGGAAATGACCCTATCGCCTAGGATGCGAGCGACCTCGGGCGAAACGGAACCTGATGCAAAGGCCCTGATGGCCGCGCGAGAATCGGTGTAAATTCGATGTCTACTGTCGTCAAGTAAGGCGAGAGCTACCGCGGCCTGCTCGGCTCTAGCCGGGGTGGTATACCTGAAAGATGCAGAGTTGAGAACTGCGCCACTGTAATCGACCATGACGGCCGAGAAGTTTGCCGATCGGCCGTACTGCGCGGCGTCCACAAAGCACGCGGAGTGCGGGTCCTCGCGAACTTGTTTTAGTAGGGCCTCGCCTCTGGCCCTTCTCCTGTCAGCATTGTGCTGCGGATGCACGTTGCGGGGAAACGGGGAGACAGTTATACCGGCTCTCTGCTCCTTGGTTAGGCAAGTCTTGCGTTCTTCCTCCAGCGATGGATTACAGCCCAAAAGCGCCAGAATCTCCCTTCCAGCGGCCGAAGAAGACAGCCTGGCAGTCTGAGCCGTGTGCTGCGCCTCGATGATTTCTTCTAACGTGTTGTGAACCCCGAGCTGCATGAGCCTCTCTGTGCTGGCATTCATCTGAATACCCAGCACGCGCTTGATGCTTTTGCGAATAAGTAGATTAAGCTTCGTCTTTTCGTGATTCTGCCAGCAGTGCATGGCAGCCACGTACGTGATGTGACTCATCAGGAACGCGTGGAAGAGCTTCAAGAGATTGTCCTCCCTGATGCCGCCACGACTGTTTGAAACCCGAGTAATTAACCGTATCATGCTATCTGTCTTTGCAGTAATTTTGGCGATGGTGTGCCGGTTACAACCGTTCGACTCGATGAGCATTCCAAGAACCCTGATGACCTTAACTCTGGGAATGAGGTGTCCATCGCTCGTGCGGAGTGCAAGGTTAACTTCCGACAGGGGGACCCAGCCCTTGGGCTTAACCCCCCTCCTACTAGGTCTGTACAGAAGTAGCTCCGACTTGCTCGAGGAGAGGCAAAGTCCCGCCCCAGCGAGGAAAGCCTCTGTGCGATCCAGCGCTTCCTGAAGTGCTTCCTCCACCCTACCCTCGCAGCCTCCGACGCACCATATGGTGATGTCGTCCGCGTATAGAGTGTGGTTGATGCCCTCGACTTCCGAGAGCTTCTGAGACAATTTACACATGGCAATGTTGAACAGGAGCGGAGATACTACCGAACCCTGCGGCGTCCCCCTCGAGCCGAGCTCAATGGGCTCTGACTTGAGGTGCCCAATCTTTAGCGTGGCCTTTCTGTGTCTGAGAAACGAGCCGACAAATGCGTGGAAGCTCTGGCCTAGGCCCAGATCCGAGATGGAATCGAGTATGTGGGCATGCGAGACGTTATCGAAGGCCTTCTCTAGATCTAAACCCAGGATGGCCCTGACGTCCCTCGTGTTCCTATCGATGATCTCATACTTAATAAGCTTCATGGCGTCCTGAGTGGAAAGGGACGGCCGAAAGCCAATCATGTTATACGGAAAGACACCGCGGTCCTCAATGTGCTTGGAGACACGGTTCTTAATCACATGTTCCGCCACTTTGCCTATGCACGACGTGAGCGAGATCGGCCTCAGATTGGTCAGGTCCGGAGCGCGCCCCGGCTTCGGGATCAGGACGACCGATGCCAGCTTCCACGATTCCGGAACCGCGCCCCGTTCCCAGACCCGATTTATCTCCTCGGTTAGGAATGTGATTGACTCCTCGTCCAAGTTGCGAAGAAGTCTGTTTGAAATGCCGTCCGGACCCGGGGCAGATCGCCCGTTGAGGCCCGCGAGGGCCTCCCTCACCTCAGGGACGCTAAAGGGCTCGTCCAAAAAGGCCATCGGAGGACCTTTGTAAGGCGGGTAGTCCGCATCATCCGAAGTGCCTATGGGTAGATATCTGTTGGCGAGCGATTCTATTATTGCCGTATCGGAATCGGCCTGGCGGGCCGCGTGTAGAACCTTATCAGTGGCGCACCTCTGATTAGTCCTGGAATTGGATTCGCTTAGCAACTGCTTGAGCAGGTTCCATTTACCGCCCGTTCGCATCTGCCCGTCAACCGAGTTGCAGACCTCGTCCCATTGTTGCTTGGAAAGCGTCTGACAGTGTAGTTCTATGGTACGGTTTAGCTCCGCAATCTTTTTTCGGAGTCTGCGGTTCAGGCGTTGGCCCTTCCATCTATCGAGGAGGGCCCTTTTCGCCTCCAGAAGGTGCGCCAATCGGCTGTCCATCCTGTCCACATTCAAGTCGGTGGCAACGGACTTGGTGACAGATTCTGCATCCTTCTTAAGCTGCGCTACCCAACTATCTAGGGACGTAGGGGTTTCGGCTCCTCTCTCCTCCCTGATTTTACGAAAAAGGTCCCAGTCCGTAATCCTAAACTCCTTCGGCGGCCTCTTACGCACCACCAACGACGTGGCCAGTACGCAGTGATCGCTGCCCAAGTTCTCATTGAGATTGCACCACGCAGTGGGCCCGACGTTCGCCACGAACGCAAGGTCCGGCGTGGTGTCCCTGCTGCACGAGTTTCCCGTCCTAGTTGGAAAGGACGGGTCCGTAACCAAGGTGAGACCATAGTCGGACGCCGCCCGCCAGAGGTTCGCCCCCTTGGCCGTAACGCGGTGGTATCCCCACTCCTGATGCGGAGCGTTGAAATCACCAGCCACTACAAGCGGAGCTCCTGCCGCCTTGCCCGCCGCCTTCGAAATGAGAGACGTAAAACGCTGCCTCATGTCTCGTGGGGAGCTGTAGATGTGAAGAATAAAAAGGCTATCCCTGAGCTGGCCGCTCGGAATGAGCTCGATTAGCGAGTGCTCCGTTTTACTGTGATCCATAAAGAGATTGTGAACGATGAAGGTGAACTTTTTCGAGACGAGAGTACAAATGCCTCTCTTGCCCTGTCCGTATACCGAATGAGATTCGTATCCTGAAAGCGAGACCGACTCAGCCAGTGTCTCTTGGAGTAAAATGACTTGCGGTTTGTTAGGATGGGATCTGACAAACTGCTGCAGGACTGCCTTTTTACGTTGGGAGCCGCAACAGTTCCACTGCCAAACGACTATCTCACTATCGTGTCCCGCCATGGTTGGGAACCTCGATTAGCCGGTCGCCCGAAATGCTGGGCGCAGGCGCCGGCTGCGCAGCCTTCTGGGCCGCCTGGATTATAGAGCTACCCGTCGATGGAGATGCGTTTTCCACTGAGGAATCAGACAGCTTAGCCGTTATCTTAACCTTAGATTCGACCGAATCGACTCTCACGTTCAGGGCAGAGACCGCTTCGCTGAGGGCTTTGAGCGCGTTCCTCAAATCGGATTGGAATTCTCTTAACTCGGCTCTGAGCTCGTCGAAACCCTCGTCTCGTATGGGTTTAGATAGCGCTCTCTTTTTTGCGGGACGCCCGGTCGCGGGCGTCTCGGTAGGGATTTCCATTGGCGTTTCCGCCGTCTCGGTTACGGGTGGAAGAGGCTGTTGAGCCGGTTGGGCCTTTCCAGCCCTCTTCATCTCGGCTATTTCAGCCTTCAGCTGCTCGAAAGCGTTCCTGAGCGAAGCGTTCTCGCGTTCTAGCTGTACGATCCTAGCTGCGCTATGCTCTGGCGGTGGTGACGAAGCCTCCATTACCCTTGGTGCAATTCCCTTGACTCGATCGGCCCACTCGGTCTGCCCGGCCGCAGGTGGCTCCTGGATGCACAGCTGGTGGCCCCCTGTAGCGGGAACCTCCTCTGGAGCACGAGCGTCCCCTGGAACGGGAGCGCCGGCGTCTGGAGCGAGAGCGTGGCGTCTCGGAGCGTCCCCTCGAGGGTGACCTGCTCTGGTCGCGTTCTCTGACGGGCGACGCAGGTGGCTTGGTTCGCTGGCGCTGCCTTCTTCTTCTGCGAACGACATACGGTATTTGAAACCGCTGATTACACGACTTGTCCGCAGTGGGATGAGGGCCCCCACACAGGGCGCATTCTGGCGTA
>NW_023606914.1:0-27884 GCF_013339745.2 Dermacentor silvarum | reverse complement strand
CCATCATTCGCTGGAAGTAGCCGGGCTGAACACAAGCCAAAAGGAAGCACTCGAAATTCATAGAGCCCATCTGGAGTCACAAAGGCTGTTTTCTCGCGGTCGCGTTCGTCTACCTCGATTTGCCAGTACCCGCTTTTTAAATCGAGAGAAGAAAAATAGTGGGCACGCCGTAGTCTATCTAACGAGTCGTCGATACGCGGCAGCGGGTACACGTCCTTTTTAGTCACGTTGTTGAGCTTGCGGTAGTCGACACAGAAGCGTAGCGTTCCGTCTTTCTTTTTGACAAGAACGACCGGAGACGACCACGGGCTGTTAGAAGGTTCGATGACGCCATCGTCAAGCATCTCGCGGACTTGCGTACGTATTGCTTCGCGTTCTTTTGCCGACACGCGGTAAGGCTGCTGGTGTATCGGGCGTGCGTCTTCGTACGTGATGATCCTGTGTTTAGTGATCGAAGTCTGGCGTACCTTGGAAGAATGTGCGAAGCAGGTCCTGAATTCAAGCAAGAGCTTGCGCAGTGCTGTCTGGCTATCGGTGGACAGTTCAGAATTGATGTCGAGATGGGCCAGAGACGTGTCTGCTGTCTCCACTACTTCTGACGTGAAGCAGTTGTTAACGTTTGCTACTGCGTCAGCAAACGCTAACGAAGTGCCGCGGAACAGGTGTCGGTGCTCGTAGCTAAAATTGGTAACAAGCAATTGCGAATGACCAGCACGAATCTGTATAACACTTCGAGGCACACAAACACCTTGCTTCAGTAGGTGTTCCAAGTTACTTTCGGCCACCGCTTCGCCATCGCGTAAGCCACAGCATGTAACGTCGACGAGGACACTGGCTCGTGGGGGAAGCGTTACACTGTCTGCCGAAACACGAAGTACGTCGTCGCGCAGTTGGCCGTCTTGCACGTCGATTGCTCGTGCGGCAGAGAAAGTGATACGACGCTCTTGCAGATCGATAATCGCGCCGTACTCCTGCAGGAAGTCAACCCCAAGAATAACGTCGCGGGAGCATTCGCGTAAGACAAGGCAGCTCGCAACGAATGTAGATCCTTGAATCTCAACTCTAGTCGTGCAGGCGCCCAGCGGAGTAACGACGTGGCCGCCAGCCGTCCGAATCTGCGAGTTATGCCAGGGCGTGATCACTTTCTTCAGCTGCGTTGCTATTTTCCTGCTTAGTATGGTGTAGTCTGCGCCGGTGTCCACTAAAGCACTCACGGCATAACCGTCAATGGTCACTGGTATATCGAGCGAAAGCCGGTCGTCTCGTTCAGCTGCAGGTGATGGCGGATCGGTATGTTTCCGTAACTGCGTCCGTCGGAGGTCTTCAGCGCTTCGACCGTCAGCGACCTCGCCCCCAAAGATCGCCTCAGTTAGTTTTCCCGGCGGGGACTGGTCGACCGCTCGGGAGAATAGCGCTGGGGCGGAGGTGAAAATCGTCTGCGAGACGGCGATCGCGACTGCCGCCTGGCAGGCGGTGGCAAGCGCTGCTGAGAGAGGTAGTCCTCAATGTCCCGGGGTCGCTGGCCGTATCGGGGTGGCGGCGAGTATGCGGAAAAGCCGCGAATCCCAAGGCGCCGGTATGGGCACTGGCGGTACAGGTGGTCAGCTTCACCGCAGTGGAAGCACAGAGGCCGATGATCGGGTGTGCGCCAAACATCCGACTTCCGAGGGGGCGGGCGTCTGTCGTCGACGTAGCGAACCGCTTGCTCCGAATGGTGGGCAAATGGAGCGGCATGAACAACCGGCGGCGGTGTATACCCAGCGTCGTAGTACGACATCGGCTGCGCCGACTGAATTGACACCGTAGGAGGAGCACGAACGAACCGCGGCGGAGAGGGAGAAGGGCGCTTCAGGGCTTCCGCGTAAGTCGCACGCGGATATTCAACAGGTACTGCCGCAGCGTTAGCAGGAGGCAAGGTGTCACGGAGCGCCTCGTGCACTTCGTCCTTGATAATGCTCGCTATGGAGCTTACCGTAGGGTGCGGTGTTACGGCGGCCTTTTGCAACTCTTCACGCACGACAGAGCGGATGAGTTCTCGCAGACAGTCACCGTTGCTTCCTATGGCCGTGAAAATGTCAGCAGCAGACATGCTGTTCGCTTGCCGCTCATACATGTTCGAGCGATGCAGAAGCATCTTTTCCATAGTCACGGCCTCGGACAAGAACTCCGCGACCGTCTGCGGAGGGCTCCGTACGAGGCCAGCGAAGAGTTGCTCCTTGACCCCGCGCATCAGATGACGTAACTTCTTCTCCTCCGTCATTCTTGGATCGGCCCGTCGGAAGAGGCGCGTCATGTCTTCGACGTAAGTGGTCACAGTTTCGTTTGGCAACTGGACGCGGGCCTGAATCGCACGTTCCGCTCGTTCGTGGCGATCAGGACTGGTGTATGTCTCCAAAAGCTGACGACAAAACTCGCGCCACGACGTCAGTTGCCCCTCGCGGTTCTGAAACCACGTACGCGCGCCATCCTCCAGGTAGAAGTAGACGTGTCGGAGTTTCTCCGTGTCGTTCCATTCGTTCACGGAGGCCACGCGCTCGTATTCGACCATCCAGTCTTCGACGTCTTCGAACACTGTGCCATGAAACGTCTTCGGGATCCGTGGGCTCTCAAGTGTGTAACGGTTCGACATCGTGCTTCCCGTACCGGTTGGGACGGTTTGAAGAGAAGCGCTGGTCATACCGGTTGATGTGGTGGGAACTGTAGCGTTGACGACTTCTGGAGACAGTCCCCTGATCCTGCGGCTGGCCCGATGCACGGGAGTGTCGACAGGCACTGGATTCGTAGCGCGGATCCTTGGAGGGGTCTGCAACATCCGTGAAGACGCTTACCCCGCACCTCCACCAGTTTGTCACGAGCCTCGAGAAGTAGCCCTGAAGGTTTAATAAACGTAGAGCAGCTGGCTCTTGGAAGACGCGACCGTCAGGGCTGACTCGAGCAGAGAAGGAGCGCGCGGTCTTCTTTCTTCTCTTGGGCTCGACCCACTCTTGCCCTCGACCCACTACCTACAGGTGGCAATATAGAGAAACTACGGGGGCGTGAGAGCCACTAGAAACGCTTCTGGTCTAGTTCAAAAGTAAATTACGAAGTGGCATTCTTCAACGCGCAATTGGTGTGACTGCGTGAACAATCCCTAGAGCCATATAAAGAAACTACGGGGGGTGAGAGCCACTAGAAACGCTTCTGGTCTAGTTCAAAAGTAAATTACGAAGTGGCATTCTTCAACGCGCAATTGGAATGACTGCATAAACAATCCCTAGACACATATAGAGAAACTACGGGTGCGTGACAGCCATTAGAAACGCTTCTGGTATAATTCAAAAGTAAATTACGAAGTGAAATCGTTCAACGCGTAATTGGACTGCATGCATAAACAATCACTAGACACATATAGAGAAACTACGCGTCCGTGACAGCCACTAGAAACGCTTCTGGTATTGTTCAAAAGTAAATTACGAAGTGACATTCCGCAACGCGAAATTGGACTAACTGTATAAACAATCCCTAGACACAATAGAGAAACCACGGGTGCGTGACAGCCACTAGAAACGCTTCTGGTATTGTTCAAAAGTAAATTACGAAGTGAAATTGTTCAACGCGCAATAAATTGGACTGCATGTATGAACAATCCCTAGACCCATATAGAGAAACTACGGGTGCGTGAGAGCCACTAGAAAAAGTTCTGGTCTAGTTGAAAAGTAAATTACGAAGTGACATTCTTCAATGCTAAATTGGACTGCATGTATAAACAATCCCTAGACACATATAAAGAAACTACGGGTGCGTGACAGCCACTAGAAACGCTTCTGGTATTGTTCAAAAGTAAATTACGAAGTGAAATTGTTCAACGCGCAATCGGACTGCATGCATAAACAATCCCTAGACGCATATAGAGAAATTACATGTACTTGAGACCCACTAGAAGCGGTTCTGGTCTAGTTCAAAAGTAAATTACGAAGTGACATTCTTCAACACGCAATCGGAGTGATTGCAGAACAATCCCTAGACACATATAGAGAAACTACGGTTGGATAAGACCCAGTAGAAACGCTTCTGGTCTAGTGTAAAAGTAAAATACGAAGTGAAATTGTTAAATGCGCAACTGGACTGCATGCATAAACAATCCCTAGACACATATAGAGAAAGTACGGGTGCGTGAGAGGCACTAGAAGCGCTTCTGGTCTAGTTGAAAAGTAAATTACGAAGTGACATTCTTCAACGCTAAATTTGACTGACCGTATAAGCAATCCCTAGACACAATAGAGAAACTACGCGTGCGTGACAGCCACTAGGAACGCTTCTGGTATTGTTCAAAAGTAAATTACGAAGTGAAATTCTTCAACGCGCAATTGGACTGGATGCATAAACAATCCCTAGACACATATAAAGAAACTACAATTGCGTGAGAGCCACTAGAAACGCTTCTCGTATTGTTCAAAAGTAAATTACGAAGTGAAATTGTTCAACGCGCAATCGGACTGCATGCATAAACAATCCCTAGACACATATAGAGAAACTACGGGTGCGTGACAGCCATTAGAAGCACTTCTGGTCTAGTTCAAAAGTAAATTACGAAGTGACATTTCTCAACGTGCAGTTGGACAGACTGCATAAACAATCCATAGACACAATAGAGAAACTGTGGGTGCGTGACAAGCACTATAAGCGCTTCTGGTATAGTTCAAGAGTAAATTACGAAGTGGCATTCTTCAACGCGCAATTGGACTGACTGTATAAACAATCCCTAGACACAATAGAGAAACTACGGGTGCGTGACAGCCACTAGAAACGTTCTGGTCTAGTTGAAAAGTAAATTACGAAGTGACATTCTTTAACGCTAAATTGGACTGACTGTATAAGCAATCCCTAGACACAATAGAGAAATACGCGTCCGTGACAGCCACAAGAAACGCTTCTGGTATTGTTCAAAAGTAAATTACGAAGTGACATTCCGCTACGCGAAATTGGACTAACTGTATAAACAATCCCTAGACACAATAGAGAAACTACGGGTGCGTGACAGCCACTAGAAACGCTTCTGGTATTGTTCAAAAGTAAATTACGAAGTGAAATTGTTCAACGCGCAAATAATTAGACTGCATGTGTGAGCAATCCCTAGACACATATAGAGAAACTACGGGTGCGTGAGAGCCACTAGAAAAAGTTCTGGTCTAGTCGAAAAGTAAATTACGAAGTGACATTCTTCAATGCTAAATTGGACTGCATGTATAAACAATCCCTAGACACATATAAAGAAACTACGGGTGCGTGACAGCCACTAGAAACGCTTCTGGTATTGTTCAAAAGTAAATTACGAAGTGAAATTGTTCAACGCGCAATTGTACTGCATGCATAAACAATCCCTAGACGCATATAGAGAAATTACATGTGCTTGAGAGCCACTAGAAGCGGTTCTGGTCTAGTTCAAAAGTAAATTACGAAGTGACATTCTTCAACACGCAATCGGAGTGATTGCAGAACAATCCCTAGACACATATAGAGAAACTACGGTTGGATGAGACCCAGTAGAAACGCTTCTGGTCTAGTGTAAAAGTAAATTACGAAGTGAAATTGTTAAATGCGCAACTTGACTGCATGCATAAACAATCCCTAGACACATATAGAGAAAGTACGGGTGCGTGAGAGGCACTAGAAGCGCTTCTGGTCTAGTTCAAAAGTAAATTACGTAGTGAAATTCTTCAACGCGCAATTGGACTGGATGCATAAACAATCCCTAGACACATATAGAGAAACTACAATTGCGTGAGAGCCACTAGAAACGCTTCTCGTATTGTTCAAAAGTAAATTACGAAGTGAAATTGTTCAACGCGCAATTGGACTGCATGCATAAACAATCCCTAGACACATATAGAGAAACTACGGGTGCGTGACAGCCACTAGAAGCACTTCTGGTCTAGTTCAAAAGTAAATTACGAAGTGACATTTGTCAACGTGCAGTTGGACTGACTGCATAAACAATCCATAGACACAATAGAGAAACTGTGGGTGCGTGACAGGCACTATAAGCGCTTCTGGTATAGTTCAAGAGTAAATTACGAAGTGGCATTCTTCAACGCGCAATTGGACTGACTGTATAAACAATCCCTAGACACAATAGAGAAACTACGGGTGCGTGACAGCCAGTAGACACGCTTCTGGTATAGTTCAAGAGTAAATTACGAAGTGAGATTCTGCAACGCGAAATTGGACTGACTGTATCTGACTGTATAAACAATCTTTAGGCACAATGGAGAAACTACGGCTGTGTGAGAGCTACTAGAAACGTTCTGGTCTAGTTGAAAAGTAAATTACGAAGTGACATTCTTCAACGCTAAATTGGACTGACTGTATAAGCAATCCCTAGACACAATAGAGAAACTACGCGTCCGTGACAGCCACTAGAAACGCTTCTGGTATTGTTCAAAAGTAAATTACGAAGTGACATTCCGCAACGCGAAATTGGACTAACTGTATAAACAATCCCTAGACACAATAGAGAAACCACGGGTGCGTGACAGCCACTAGAAACGCTTCTGGTATTGTCCAAAAGTAAATTACGAAGTGAAATTGTTCAACGCGCAATTAATTGGACTGCATGTATGAACAATCCCTAGACCCATATAGAGAAACTACGGGTGCGTGAGAGCCACTAGAAAAAGTTCTGGTCTAGTTGAAAAGTAAATTACGAAGTGACATTCTTCAAGGCTAAATTGGACTGCATGTATAAACAATCCCTAGACACATATAAAGAAACTACGGGTGCGTGACAGCCACTAGAAACGCTTCTGGTATTGTTCAAAAGTAAATTACGAAGTGAAATTGTTCAACGCGCAATCGGACTGCATGCATAAACAATCCCTAGACGCATATAGAGAAATTACATGTGCTTGAGACCCACTAGAAGCGGTTCTGGTCTAGTTCAAAAGTAAATTACGAAGTGACATTCTTTAACACGCAATCGGAGTGATTGCAGAACAATCCCTAGACACATATAGAGAAACTACGGTTGGATGAGACCCAGTAGAAACGCTTCTGGTCTAGTGTAAAAGTAAATTACGAAGTGAAATTGTTAAATGCGCAACTGGACTGCATGCATAAACAATCCCTAGACACATATAGAGAAAGTACGGGTGCGTGAGAGGCACTAGAAGCGCTTCTGGTCTAGTTGAAAAGTAAATTACGAAGTGACATTCTTCAACGCTAAATTTGACTGACCGTATAAGCAATCCCTAGACACAATAGAGAAACTACGCGTGCGTGACAGCCACTAGAAACGCTTCTGGTATTGTTCAAAAGAAAATTACGAAGTGACATTCTGCAACGCGAAATTGGACTGACTGTGTAAACAATCCCTAGACACAATAGAGAAACTACGGGTGTGTGACAGCCATTATAAACGCTTCTGGTATTGTTCAAAAATAAATTACGAAGTGAAATTCTGCAACGCGAAATTGGACTGACAGTATCTCACTGTATAAACAATCTTTAGGCAAAATAGAGAAACTACGGGTGCGTGAGAGCCACTAGAAACGTTCTGGTCTAGTTGAAAAGTAAATTACGAAGTGACATTCTTCAACGCTAAATTTGACTGACTGTATAAACAATCCCTAGACACAATAGAGAAACTACGGCTGGTTGACAGCCACTAGGAGCACTTTTGGTCTAGTTCAAAAGTAAATTACGAAGTTACATTTCTCCACGTGCAGTTGGACTGACTGCATAAACAATCCATAGACACATATAGAGAAACTACGGTTGCGTGAGAGCCACTAGAAACGTTCTGGTCTAGTTGAAAAGTAAATTACGAAGTGACATTCTTCAACGCTAAATTGGACTGACTGTATAAACAATCCCTGGACACAATAGAGAAACAACGGGTGCGTGACAGCCATTAGAAACGCTTCTGGTATCATTCAAAAGTAAATTACGAAGTGACATTTCTCAACGTGCAGTTGGACTGACTGCATAAACAATCCGTAGACACATATAGAGAAACTACGGTTGCGTGAGAGCCACTAGAAATGTTCTGGTCTAGTTGAAAAGTAAATTACGAAGTGAAATTGTTCAACGCACAATTTGACTGCATGCATAAACAATCCATAGACGCATATAGAGAAACTACATGTGCTTGAGAGCCACTAGAAGCGCTTCTGGTCTAGTTCAAAAGTAAATTACGAAGTCACATTCTTCAACGCGCAATCGGAGTGATTGAATAAACAATCCCTAGACACATATAGAGAAACTACGGTTGGATGAGACCCAGTAGAAACGCTTCTGGTCTAGTGTAAAAGTAAATTACGAAGTGAAATTGTTAAATGCGCAACTGGACTGCATGCATAAACAATCCCTAGACACATATAGAGAACTACGGGTGCGTGAGAGGCACTAGAAACGCTTCTGGTCTAGTTTCAAAACTAAATTACGGAGTGAAATTCTTCAACGCGCATGGACTTATGCATAAACCATTCCTAGACACATATGGAGAAACTACAATTGCGTGGAGAGCCACTAGAAACGCTTCTCGTATGGTTCAAAAGTCAATTACGAAAGTGAAATTGTTCAACGCGCAAATGGACTGCTGCATAAATAATCCCTAGACACATATAGAGAAACTAGGGTGCGTGACAGACACAAGAAACGCTTTGCTCTAGTTTATAAGTACATGACGTAAGTGGGCATTCTTCAACGCGCAATTAGACTGACTGTATAAACAATGCCCTAGAACACAATAGAGAAACTACGGTGCGTGACAGCCCTAGAAAGCACTTCTGGTCTAGTTCAAAAGTAAATTACGAAGTGACAGTTGTCAACGGGGACTGACTGTATAAACAATGCCTAGACACAATAGAGAAACTACGGGTGCGTGACAGCCACTAGAAGCACTTCTGGTCTAGTTCAAAAGTAAATTACGAAGTGACATTCGTCAACGTGCAGTTGGACTGACTGCATAAACAATCCATAGACACAATAGAGAACACTGTGGGTGCGTGACAGGCCACTATAAGCGCTTCTGGTATAGTTCAAGAGTAAATTACGAAGTGGAATTCTTAAACGCGCAATTTGGACTGCATGTATAAACAATCCCTAGACCCATATAGAGAAACTGTCGGGTGCGTGACGAGCCACTATAAGCGCTTCTGGTCTAGTTCAAGAGTAAATTACGAAGTGACATTCTTCAATGCTAAATTGGACTGCATGTATAAACAATCCCTAGACACATTAAAAGAAACTACGGGTGCGTGACAGCCACTAGAAACGCTTCTGGTATTGTTCAAAAGTAAATTACGAAGTGAAATTGTTCAACGCGCAATCGGACTGCATGCATAAACAATCCCTAGACGCATATAGAGAAATTACATGTGCTTGAGACCCACTAGAAGCGGTTCTGGTCTAGTTCAAAAGTAAATTACGAAGTGACATACTTCAACACGCAATCGGAGTGATTGCAGAACAATCCCTAGACACATATAGAGAAACTACGGTTGGATGAGACCCAGTAGAAACGCTTCTGGTCTAGTGTAAAAGTAAATTACGAAGTGAAATTGTTAAATGCGCAATTGGACTGCATGCATAAACAATCCATAGACGCATATAGAGAAACTACATGTGCATGAGAGCCACTAGAAGCGCTTCTGGTCTAGTTCAAAAGTAAATTACGAAGTGACATTCTTCAACGCGCAATCGGAGTGATTGCATAAACAATCCCTAGACACATATAGAGAAAATACGGTTGGATGAGACCCAGTAGAAACGCTTCTGGTCTAGTGTAAAAGTAAATTACGAAGTGAAATTGTTAAATGCGCAATTGGACTGCATGCAAAAACAATCCCTTGACACATATAGAGAAACTACGGGTGAGTGAGAGGCACTAGAAGCGCTTCTGGTCTAGTTCAAAAGTAAATTACGGAGTGAAATTCTTCAACGCGCACTTGGACTGGATGCATAAACAATCCCTAGACACATATAGAGAAACTACGGTCGCGTGAGAGCCACTAGAAACGTTCTGGTCAAGTTGAAAAGTCAATTACGAAGTGACATTCTTCAACGCTAAATTGGACTGAGTGTATAACCAATCCTTAGACACAATAGAGAAACTACGGGTGCGTGACAGCCATTAGAAACGCTTCTGGTATAGTTCAAGAGTAAATTACGAAGTGAGATTCTGCAACGCGAAATTGGACTGACTGTATCTGACTGTATAAACAATCTTTAGGCACAATAGAGAAACTACGGGTGCGTGAGAGGCACTAGAAGCGCTTCTGGTCTAGTTCAAAAGTAAATTACGGAGTGAAATTCTTCAACGCCCTCTTGGACTGGATGCACAAACAATCCCTAGACACATATAGACAAACTACGGTCGCCTGAGAGCCACTAGAAACGTTCTGGTCTAGTTGAAAGGTAAATTACGAAGTGACATTCTTCAACGCTAAATTGGACTGACTGTATAAACAATCCCTAGACAAAATAGAGAAACTACGGGTGCGTGACAGCCACTAGAAACGCTTCTGGTATTGTTCAAAAGTAAATTACGAAGTGAAATTGTTCAACGCGCAATTGGTCTGGATGCATAAACAATCCCTAGACACATATAGAGAAACTACAATTGCGTGAGAGCCACTAGAAACGCTTCTGGTCTAGTTCAAAAGTAAATTACGATGTGGCATTCTTCAAAGCGCAACTGCAGTGACTGCATAAAGAATGCCTAGACACATATAGAGAAACTACAATTGCGTGAGAGCCACTAGAAACGCTTTTGGTCTAGTTCCAAAGTAAATTACGAAGTGACATACTGCAACGCGTAATTGTACTGACTGTATAACAATCTTTAGGCACAATAGAGAAACTACGGGTGCGTGAGAGCCAGTAGAAACGTTCTCGTCTAGATGAAAAGTGAATTAAGAAGTGACATTCTTCAAAGCTAAATTGGACTGACTGTACAAACAATCCTTAGACACAATAGAGAAACTACGGGTGCGTGACAGCCATTAGAAACGCTTCTGGTATAATTGAAAAGTAAATTACGAAGTTAAATCGTTCAACGCGTAATTGGACTGCATGCATAAACAATCCCTAGACACATGTAGAGAAACTACGGGTGCGTGACAGCGACTAGAAGCACTTCTGGTCTAGTTCAAAAGCAAATTACGAAGTGAAATTCTTCAACGAGCAAATGGACTGACTGCATAAACAATCCCTAGACACATATGGAGAAACTACAATTGCGTGAGAGGCACTAGAAACGCTTCTGGTCTAGTTCAAAAGTAAATTACGAAGTGAAATTCTTCAACGCGCAAATGGACTGGATGCATAAACAATGCCTAGACACATAGAGAGAAACTAAAATTGCGTGAGAGCCACTAAAAAAGCTTCTGGTCTAGTTCAAGAGTAAATTACGAAGTGAGATTCTGCAACGCGAAATTGGACTGACTGTATCTGACTGTATAAACAATCTTTAGGCACAATAGAGAAACTACGGGTTAGTGAGAGCCACTAGAAACGTTCTGGTCTAGTTGAAAAGTAAATTACGAAGTGAAATTGTTAAATGCGCAACTGGACTGCATGCATAAAGAATCCCTAGACACATATAGAGAAACTACGGGTGTGTGAGAGGCACTAGAAGCGCTTCTGGTCTAGTTCAAAAGTAAATTACGGAGTGAAATTCTTCAACGCGCAATTGGACTGGATGCATAAACAATCTCTATACACATATAGAGAAACTACAATTGCGTGAGAGCCACTAGAAACGCTTCTCGTATTGTTCAAAAGTAAATTACGGAGTGAAATTCTTCAACGGGCAATCGGACTGGGCTAAATTACGATATAAAATATTTCAACGCGCAATTGGACTGGATGCATAAACAATCCCTAGACACATATAGAGAAACTACAATAGCGTGAGAGCCACTAGAAACGCTTCTGGTCTAGTTCAAAAGTAAATTACGAAGTGGCACTCCTCAAAGCGAAATTGCAGTAACTGCATAAAGAATTCCTAGACACATATAGAGAAACTACGCTTGCGTGAGAGCCACTAGAAACGCTTCTGGTCTAGTTCAAAAGTAAATTACGAAGTGAAATTCTTCAACGGGCAAATAGACTGACTGCATAAAGAATCCCTAGACACATATAGAGAAACTACAATTGCGTAAGAGCCAATAGAACCGCTTTTGGTCTAGTTCAAAAGTAAATTACGAAGTGGCATTCTTCAACAGGCCATTGGACTGACTGTATAAACAATCTTTAGGCACAATAGTGAAACTACGGGTGCGTGAGAGCCACTAGAAACGCTTCTGGTATAGTTCAAGTGTAAATTACGAAGTGACATTCTGCAACGCGAATTTGGACTGACTGTATAAACAATTCCTAGACAAAATAGAGAAACAACGGGTGCGTGACATCCACTAGAAACGCTTCTGGTCTACTTCAAGAGTAAATTACGAAGTGACATTCTTCAACGTGCAGTTGGACTGACTGCATAAACAATTCATAGACACATAGTAACTACAGTTGCGTGAGAGCCACTAGAAAAGCTTCTGGTCTAGTTCAAAAGTAAATTACGAAGTGGCACTCTTCAAAGCGCAAGTGCAGTGACTGCATGAACAATCCCTAGACACATATAGCAAAACTACAATTGCATAAGAGCCACTAGAAACGCTTTTGGTCTAGCTCAAAAGTAAATTACGAAGTGACATTCTTCAACGCGCAATTCGACTGACTGTATAAACAATCCCTAGACACAATAGAGAAACTACGGGTGCGTGACAGCCACTAGAAACGCTTCTGATATAGTTCAAGAGCAAATCACGATTTGACATTCTGCAACGCGAAATTGGACTCACTGTATAAACAATGATTAGGCACAATAGTGAAACTACGGGTGCGTGAAAGCCACTAGAAGCACTTCTGGTCTAGTTCAAAAGTAAATTACGAAGTGAAATTCTTCAACGGGCAAATGGACTGACTGCATAAAGAATCCCTAGACACCTATAGACAAACTACAATTGCGTAACAGCCACTAGAAACGCTTTTGGTCTAGTTCAAAAGTAAATTACGGAGTGAAATTCTTCAACGCGCAATTGGACTGGATGCATAAACAGTCCCTAGACACATATAGAGAAACTCCGGGAGCGTGACAGATACTAGAAGCACTTCTGGTCTAATTCAAAAGTAAATTACAAAGTGAAATTCTTCAACGGGCAAATGGACTGACTGCATAAAGAATCCCTAGACACATATAGAGAAACTACAATTGCGTGAGAGCCACTAGAAACGCTTTTGTTCTAGTTTACAAGGAAATTACGAAGTGGCATTCTTCAACGCGCAATTGGACTGACTGTATACACAATCTCTAGACACAATAGAGAAGCTACGGGTGCGTGACAGCCACTAGAAACGCTTCTGGTATAGTTCAAGAGTAAATTACGAAGTGAGATTCTGCAACGCGAAATTGGACTGACTGTATCTGACTGTATAAACAATCTTTAGGCACAATAGAGAAACTACGGGTGCGTGAGAGCCACTAGAAACGTTCTGGTCTAGTTGAAAAGTAAATTACGAAATGACATTCTTCAACGCTAAATTGGACTGACTGTATAAGCACTCCCTAGACACAATAGAGAAACTACACGTGCGTGACAGCCACTAGAAACGCTTCTGGTATTGTTCAAAAGTAAATTACGAAGTGACATTCTGCAACGCGAAGTTGGACTGACTGTATAAACAATCTTTAGGCACAATAGAGAAACTACGGGTACATGAGAGCCACTAGAAACGTTCTAGTCTAGTTGAAAAGTAAATTACGAAGTGACATTCTTCAACGCTAAATTGGACTGACTGTATAAGCAATCCCTGGACACAATAGAGAAACTACGGATGCGTGAGAGGCACTAGAAGCGCTTCTGGTCTAGTTCAAAAGTAAATTACGGAGTGAAATTCTTATACGCGCAATTGGACTGGATGCATAAACAATCCCTAGGCACATATAGAGAAACTACAATAGCGTGAGAACCACTAGAAACGCTTCTGGTATAGTTCAAGAGTAAATTACGAAGTGACATTCTGCAACGCCAAATTGGACTGACTGTATAACAATATTTACGCACAATAGAGAAACTACGGGTGCGTGAGAGCCTGTTGAAACGTTCTGGTCTAGTTGAAAAGTTAATTACGAAGTGACATTCTTCAACGCGCAATTGGACTAGATGCATCAAAAATCCCTAGACACATATAGAGAAACTACGGTTTCGTGAGAGCCACTGGAAACGCTTCTGGTCTAGTTCAAAAGTAAATTACAGAAGTGACATTCTTCAACGCGATATTCGACCGACGTTATAAACAATCCCCAGACACAATAGAGAAACAACGGGTGTGTGACAGCGACTAGAAGCACTTCTGGTCTAGTTCAAAAGTAAATTACGAAATGACATTTTTTAACGTGCAGTTGGATTGACTGCAAGAACAATCCACAGACACATATAGAGAAACTACGGTTGCGTGAGAGCCACTAGAAACGTTCTGGTCTAGTTGAAAGTAAATTACGAAGTGAAATTGTTAAATGCGCAACTGGACTGCATGCATAAACAATCCGTAGACACATATAGAGAAACTACGGGTGCGTGAGAGGCACTAGAAGCGCTTCTGGTCTAGTTCAGAAGTAAATTACGGAGTGGCACTCTTCAAAGCGCAATTGCAGAGACTGCATAAACAATCCCTAGTCACATATAGAGAAACTACACTTGCGTGAGAGCCACTAGAAACGCTTCTGGTCTAGTTCAAAAGTAAATTACGAAGTAAAATTTTTCAACGCGCAATTGGACTGGATGCATAAACAATCCCTAGGCCCATTAGAGAAGCTACAATTGCGTGAGAGTAAATAGAAATGCTTCTGGTCTAGTTCAAAAGTAAATTACGAAGTGGCATTCTTCAAAGCGCAATTAGAGTGACTGCGTAAACAATCCCTAGACACATATAAACTATGGGTGCGTGACAGCCACTAGAAGAACTTCTGGTCTAATTCAAAAGTAAATTACGAAGTGAAATTCTTCGATGGGCAAATGGACTGACTTCATAAAGAATCCCTAGACACATATAGAGAAACTACAATTGCTTGAGAGCCATTAGAAACGATTTTGGTCTAGTTCAAGAGTAAATTAGGAAGTGACCTTCTGCAACGCGAAATTGGACTGACTGTATAAACAATCCCTAGACACAATAGAGAAACTACGGGTGCGTGACAGCCACAAGAAACGCTTCTGATATTGTTCAAAAGTAAATTACGAAGTGAAATTTTTCAACGCGCAATTGAATTGGATGCATAAACAATCCCTAGACACATATAGAGAAACTATGGGTGCGTGACAGCCACTAGAAGAACTTCTGGTCTAATTCAAAAGTAAATTACGAAGTGAAATTCTTCAAAGGGCAAATGGACTGACTGTATAAGCAATCCCTGGACACAATAGAGAAACTACGCGTGCGTGACAGCCACTAGAAACGCTTCTCGTATTGTTCAGAAGTAAACTACGAAGTGAAATTGTTCAACGCGCAATTGGACTGCACGCATAAACAATTCCTAGACACACACATAGAGAAACTACGGGTGCGTGACAGCCACTAGAAGCAATTCTGGTCTAGTTCAAAAGTAAATTACGAAGTGGCATTTTTTAACGTGCAGTTGGACTGACTGCATAAACAATCCATAGACACATATAGAGAAACTACGGGTGCGTGACAGCCACTAGAAACGCTTCTGGTCTAGTTCAAAAGTAAATTACGAAGCGACATTCTTCAACGCGAAATTGGACTGACTGTATAAACTATCCCTAGACACAATAGAGAAACTACGGGTGCGTGACAGCCACTAGAAACGCTTCTGGTATTGTTCAAAAGTAAACTACGAAGTGAAATTGTTCAACGAGCAATTGGACTTCATGCATAAACAATCCCTAGACACATATAGAGGAACTACGCGTGCGTGAGAGCCACTAGAAGCGCTTCTTGTCTGGTTCAAAAGTAAATTACGAAGTAAAAATTTTCAACGCGCAATTGGACTGGATGCATAAACAATCCCTAGACACATATAGAGAAGCTACAATTGCGTGAGAGTAAATAGAAACGCTTCTGGTCTAGTTCAAAAGTAAATTACGAAGTGGCATTCTTCAAAGCGCAATTGGAGTGACTGCATAAACAATCCCTAGACACATATAGAGAAACTATGGGTGCGTGACAGCCACTAGAAGAACTTCTGGTCTAATTCAAAAGTAAATTACGAAGTGAAATTCTTCAAAGGGCAAATGGACTGACTGTATAAGCAATCCCTGGACACAATAGAGAAACTACGCGTGCGTGACAGCCACTAGAAACGCTTCTCGTATTGTTCAGAAGTAAACTACGAAGTGAAATTGTTCAACGCGCAATTGGACTGCACGCATAAACAATTCCTAGACACACACATAGAGAAACTACGGGTGCGTGACAGCCACTAGAAGCAATTCTGGTCTAGTTCAAAAGTAAATTACGAAGTGACATTTCTCAACGTGCAGTTGGACTGACTGCATAAACAATCCATACACACAATAGAGAAACTACGGGTGCGTGACAGCCACTAGAAACGCTTCTGGTCTAGTTCAAAAGTAAATTACGAAGTGAAATTCTTCAACGCGCAATTGGACTGACTGTATAAACAATCCCTAGACAAAATACAGAAACTACGGGTGCGTGACAGCCACTAGAAGCGCTTCTGGTCTAGTTCAGAAGTAAATTACGGAGTGGCACTCTTCAAAGCGCAATTGCAGTGACTGCATAAACAATGCCTAGACACATATAGAGAAACTACACTTGCGTGAGAGCCACTAGAAACGCTTCTGGTCTAGTTCAAAAATAAATTACGAAGTGGCACTCTTCAAAGCGCAATTGCAGTGACTACATAAACAATCCATAGTCACATATAGAGAAACTATGCTTGCGTGAGAGCCACTAGAAACGCTTCTGGTGTAGTTCAAAAGTAAATAACGAAGTGAAATTGTTCAACGCGCAATTGGACTGGATGCAGAAACAATGCCTAGACACATATAGATAAACTACAATTGCGTGACAGCTACTAGAAGCACTTCTGGTCTAATTCAAGAGTAAATTACGAAGTGAAATTCTTCAACGGGCAAATGGACTGACTGTATAAAGAATCCCTAGACACATATACAGAAACTACAATTGCGTGAGAGCCACTAGAAACGCTTCTGGTCTAGTTCAAAAGTAAATTACGGTGACATTCTTCAACGCGAAATTGGACTGACTGTATAAACACTCCCTAGACACAATAGAGAAACTACGGGTGCGTGACAGCCACTAGAAACGCTTCTGGTATAGTTCAAGAGTAAATTACGAAGTGACATTCTGCAACGCGAAATTGGACTGACTGTATAAACAATCTTTAGGCACAATAGACAAACTACGGGTACATGAGAGCCACTAGAAACGTTCTAGTCTAGTTGAAAAGTAAATTACCAAGTGACATTCTTCAACGCAAAATTGGACTGACTGTATAAGCAATCCCTGGACACAATAGAGAAACTACGGGTGCGTGAGAGGCACTAGAAGCTCTTCTGGTCTAGTTCAAAAGTAAATTACGGAGTGAAATTCTTATACGCGCAATTGGACTGGATGCATAAACAATCCCTAGGCACATATAAACTACAATAGCGTGAGAAACACTAGAAACGCTTCTGGTATAGTTCAAGAGTAAATTACGAAGTGACATTCTGCAACGCCAAATTGGACTGACTGTATAACAATATTTACGCACAATAGAGAAACTACGGGTGGGTGAGAGCCTGTTGAAACGTTCTGGTCTAGTTGAAAAGTAAATTACGAAGTGACATTCTTCAACGCTAAATTGGACTGACTGTATAAACAATCCCTAGACAAAATAGAGAAACTACGGGAGCGTGACAGCCACTAGAAACGCTTCTGGTATTGTTCAAAAGTAAATTACGAACTGAAATTCAACGCTCAATTGATCTGCATGCATAAACAATCCATAGACACATATAGAGAAACTACGGGGGCGTGAGAGCCACTAGAAGCGCTTCTGGTCTAGTTCAAAAGTAAATTACGAAGTAAAATTTTTCAACACGCAATTGGACTGGGATAAATTACGATGTAAAATATTTCAATGCGCAATTGGACTGGATGCATAAACAATCAATAGACACACATAGAGAAAATACAATTGCGTGAGAGCCACTAGAAACGCTTCTGGTCTAGTTCAAAAGTAAATTACGAAGTGAAATTCTTCAACGGGCAAATAGACTGACTGCATAAAGAATCCCTAGACACATATAGAGAAACTACAATTGCGTAAGAGCCAATAGAAACGCTTTTGGTCTAGTTCAAAAGTAAATTACGAAGTGGCATTCTTCAACACGCAATCGGAGTGACTGCATAAACAATCCCTAGACACATATAGAGAAACTACGGTTGCGTGACAGCCACTAGAAGGACTTCTAGTCTAGTTCAAAAGTAAATAACGAAGTGACATTTTTCAACGTGCAGTTGGACTGACTGTATAAACAATCCCTAGACACAATAGAGAAACCACGGGTGCGTGACAGCCACTAGAAACGCTTCTGGTATGGTTCAAGAGTAAATTACGAAGTGACATTCTGCAACGCGAAATTGGACTGACTGTATAAACAATCTTTAGGCACGTTAGAGAAACTACGGGTGCGTGACAGCCACTAGAAACGCTTCTGGTCTAATGCAAAAGTAAATTACGAAGTGAAATTCTTCAAAGGGCAAATGGACTGACTGTATAAACAAACTTTAGGCACAATAAAGAAACTACAGGTGCGTGAGAGCCACTAGAAACGTTCTAGTCTAGTTGAAAAGTAAATTACGAAGTGACATTCTTCAACGCTAAATGGGACTGACTGTATAAGCAATCCCTGGACACAATAGAGAAACTACGGGCGCGTGAGAGGCACTAGAAGCGCTTCTGGTCTAGTTCAAAAGTAAATTACGGAGTGAAATTCTTATACGCGCAATTGGACTGGATGCATAAACAATCCCTAGGCACATATAGAGAAACTACAATAGCGTGAGAACCACTAGAAACACTTCTGGTATTGTTCAAGAGTAAATTACGAAGTGACATTCTGCAACGCCAAATTGGACTGACTGTATAACAATATTTACGCACAATAGAGAAACTACGGGTGCGTGAGAGCCTGTTGAAACGTTCTGGTCTAGTTGAAAAGTTAATTACGAAGTGACATTCTTCAACGCTAAATTGGACTGACTGTATAAACAATCCCTAGACAAAATAGAGAAACTACGGGAGCGTGACAGCCACTAGAAACGCTTCTGGTATTGTTCAAAAGTAAATTACGAAGTGAAATTCAACGCGCAATTGATCTGCATGCATAAACAATCCATAGACACATATAGAGAAACTACGGGGGCGTGAGAGCCACTAGAAGCGCTTCTGGTCTAGTTCAAAAGTAAATTACGAAGTAAAATTTTTCAACACGCAATTGGACTGGGATAAATTACGATGTAAAATATTTCAATGCACAATTGGACTGGATGCATAAACAATCAATAGACACACATAGAGAAAATACAATTGCGTGAGAGCCACTAGAAACGCTTCTGGTCTAGTTCAAAAGTAAATTACGAAGTGAAATTCTTCAACGGGCAAATAGACTGACTGCATAAAGAATCCCTAGACACATATAGAGAAACTACAATTGCGTAAGAGCCAATAGAAACGCTTTTGGTCTAGTTCAAAAGTAAATAACGAAGTGACATTTTTCAACGTGCAGTTGGACTGACTGTATAAACAATCCCTAGACACAATAGAGAAACTACGGGTGCGTGACAGCCACTAGAAACGCTTCTGGTATAGTTCAAGAGTAAATTACGAAGTGACATTCTGCAACGCGAAATTGGACTGACTGTATAAACAATCTTTAGGCACGATAGAGAAACTACGGGTGCGTGACAGCCACTAGAAACGCTTCTGGTCTAATTCAAAAGTAAATTACGAAGTGAAATTCTTCAAAGGGCAAATGGACTGACTGTATAAACAAACTTTAGGCACAATAAAGAAACTACGGGTGCGTGAGAGCCAGTAGAAACGCTTATGGTCTAGTTGAAAAGTAAATTACGAAGTGACATTCTTCAACGCTAAATTGGACTGACTGTATAAACAAACCCTAGACAAAATAGAGAAACTACGGGTGCGTGACAGCCACTAGAAACGCTTCTGGTATTGTTCAAAAGTAAATTACGAAGTGAAATTCAACGAGCAATTGGACTGCATGCATAAACAATCCCTAGACACATATAGAGAAACTACGCGTGCGTGAGAGCCACTACAAGCGCTTCTGGTCTAGTTCAAAAGTAAATTACGAAATGGCATTCCGCAAAGCGCAATCGCAGTGACTGCATAAACAATCCATAGACACATATGGAGAAACTAAGCTTGCGTGAGAGCCACTAGAAACGCTTCTGGTCTAGTTCAAAAGTAAATTACGAAGTGACATTCTGCAACGCGAAATTGGACAGACTGTATAAACAATCTTTAGGCACGATAGAGAAACTACGGGTGCGTGAGAGCCACTAGAAACTTTCTGGTCTAGTTGAAAAGTAAATTACGAAGTGACATTCTTCAACGCTAAATTGGACTGACTGTTTAAGCAATCCCTAGACAAAATAGAGAAACTACGGGTGCGTGACAGCTACTAGAAACGCTTCTGGTCTAGTTCAAAAGTAAATTACGAAGTGGCACTCTTCAAAGCGCAATTGGACTGGATGCATAAACAATGCCTAGACACATATAGATAAACTACAATTGCGTGACAGCTACTAGAAACGCTTCTGGTCTAGTTCAAAAGTAAATAACGAAGTGGCATTCTTCAAAGCGCAATTGGAATGACTGCATAAACATTCGCTAGGCACATATAGAGAAACTATGGGTGCGTGACCGCCACTAGAAGCACTTCTGGTCTAAATCAAGAGTAGATTACGAAGTGAAATTCTTCAACGGGCAAATGGACTGACTGTCTAAAGAATCCCTAGTCACATATAGAGAAACTACACTTGCGTGAGAGCCACTAGAAACGCTTCTGGTCTAGTTCAAAGTAAATTACGAAGTGGCACTCTTCAAAGCGCAATTGCAGTGACTGCATAAACAATCCCTAGTCACATATAGAGAAACTATGCTTGCGTGAGAGCCACTAGAAACGCTTCTGGTGTAGTTCAGTAGTAAATAACGAAGTGAAATTGTTCAACGCGCAATTGGACTGGATGCATAAACAATGCCTAGACACATATAGATAAACTACAATTGCGTGAGAACCACTAGAAACGCTTCTGGTATAGTTCAAGAGTAAATTACGAAGTGACATTCTGCAACGCCAAATTGGACTGACTGTATAACAATATTTAGGCACAATAGAGAAACTACGGGTGCGTGAGAGCCTGTAGAAACGTTCTAGTCTAGTTGACAAGTAAATTACGAAGTGACATTCTTCAACACTAAATTGGACTGACTGTATAAACAATCCCTAGACAAAATAGAGAAACTACGGGAGCGTGACAGCCACTAGAAACGCTTCTGGTATTGTTCAAAAGAAAATTACGAAGTGAAATTCAACGCGCAATTGATCTGCATGCATAAACAATCCATAGACACATAAACTACGGGGGCGTGAGAGCCACTAGAAGCGCTTCTGGTCTAGTTCAAGAGTAAATTACGAAGTGACATTCTGCAACGCGAAATTGGACTGACTGTATAAACAATCTTTAGGCATGATAGAGAAACTACGGGTGCGTGAGAGCCACTAGAAACTTTCTGGTATTGTTCAAAAGTAAACTACGAAGTGAAATTGTTCAACGAGCGATTGGACTGCATGCATAAACAATCCCTAGACACATATAGAGGAACTAAGCTTGCGTGAGAGCCACTAGAAGCGCTTCTTGTCTAGTTCAAAAGTAAATTACGAAGTAAAATTTTTCAACGCGCAATTGGACTGGATGCATAAACAATCCCTAGGCACATTAGAGAAGCTACAATTGCGTGAGAGTAACTAGAAACGCTTCTGGTCTAGTTCAAATGTAAATTACGAAGTGGCATTCTTCAAAGCGCAATTGGAGTGACTGCATAAACAATCCCTAGACACATATAGAGAAACTATGGCTGCGTGACAGCCACTAGAAGAACTTCTGGTCTAATTCAAAAGTAAATTACGAAGTGAAATTCTTCAAAGGGCAAATGGACTGACTGTATAAGCAATCCCTGGACACAATAGAGAAACTACGCGTGCGTGACAGCCACTAGAAACGCTTCTGGTCTAGTTCAAAAGTAAATTACGAAGTGAAATTCTTCAACGCGCAATTGGACTGACTGTATAAACAATCCCTAGACACAATACAGAAACTACGGGTGCGTGACAGCCAGTAGAAACGCTTGTGGCATTGTTCAAAAGTAAATTACGAAGTGAAATTGTTCAACGGGAAATTGGACTGCATGCATAAACAATCCGTAGAAACAGACAAACTACGGGTGCGTGAGAACCACCAGAAACGCTTCTGGTCTAGTTCAAAAGTAAATTACAGAAGTGACATTCTTCAACGCGATATTCGACCGACGTTATAAACAATCCCCAGACACAATAGAGAAACAACGGGTGTGTGACAGCGACTAGAAGCACTTCTGGTCTAGTTCAAAAGTAAATTACGAAATGACATTTTTTAACGTGCAGTTGGATTGACTGCAAGAACAATCCACAGACACATATAGAGAAACTACGGTTGCGTGAGAGCCACTAGAAACGTTCTGGTCTAGTTGAAAGTAAATTACGAAGTGAAATTGTTAAATGCTCAACTGGACTGCATGCATAAACAATCCGTAGACACATATAGAGAAACTACGGGTGCGTGAGAGGCACTAGAAGCGCTTCTGGTCTAGTTCAAAAGTAAATTACGAAGTGGCACTCTTCAAAGCGCAATTGCAGTGACTGCATAAACAATCCCTAGTCACATATAGAGAAACTACACTTGCGTGAGAGCCACTAGAAACGCTTCTGGTCTAGTTCAAAAGTAAATTACGAAGTGGCACTCTTCAAAGCGCAATTGCAGTGACTACATAAACAATCCCTAGTCACATATAGAGAAACTATGCTTGCGTGAGAGCCACTAGAAACGCTTCTGGTGTAGTTCAAAAGTAAATAACGAAGTGAAATTGTTCAACGCGCAATTGGACTGGATGCAGAAACAATGCCTAGACACATATAGATAAACTACAATTGCGTGACAGCTACTAGAAACGCTTCTGGTCTAGTTCAAAAGTAAATTACGGAGTGAAATTCTTCAACGCGCTATTGGACTGGATGCATAAACAATCCCTAGGCACATATAGAGAAACTACAATTGCGTGAGAACCACTAGAAACGCTTCTGGTATAGTTCAAGAGTAAATTACTAAGTGACATTCTGCAACGCCAAATTGGACTGACTGTATAACAATATTTAGGCACAATAGAGAAACTACGGGTGCATGAGAGCCTGTAGAAACGTTCTAGTCTAGTTGAAAAGTAAATTACGAAGTGACATTCTGCAACGCCAAATTGGACTGACTGTATAACAATATTCAGGCACAATAGAGAAACTACGGGTGTGTGAGAGCCTGTAGAAACGTTCTAGTCTAGTTGAAAAGTAAATTACGAAGTGACATTCTTCAACGCTAAATTGGACTGACTGTATAAACAATCCCTAGACAAAATAGAGAAACTACGGGAGCGTGACAGCCACTAGAAACGCTTCTGGTATTGTTCAAAAGTAAATTACGAAGTGAAATTCAACGCGCAATTGATCTGCATGCATAAACAATCCATAGACATATAGATAAACTACGGGGGCGTGAGAGCCACTAGAAGCGCTTCTGGTATAGTTCAAGAGTAAATTACGAAGTGACATTCTGCAACGCGAAATTGGACTGACTGTATAAACAATCTTTAGGCACGATAGAGAAACTACGGGTGCGTGAGAGCCACTAGAAACTTTCTGGTATTGTTCAAAAGTAAACTACGAAGTGAAATTGTTCAACGAGCGATTGGACTGCATGCATAAACAATCCCTAGACACATATAGAGGAACTACGCGTGCGTGAGAGCCACTAGAAGCGCTTCTTGTCTAGTTCAAAAGTAAATTACGAAGTAAAATTTTTCAACGCGCAATTGGACTGGATGCATAAACAATCCCTAGGCACATTAGAGAAGCTACAATTGCGTGAGAGTAAATAGAAATGCTTCTGGTCTAGTTCAAAAGTAAATTACGAAGTGGCATTCTTCAAAGCGCAATTAGAGTGACTGCATAAACAATCCCTAGACACATATAAACAATGGGTGCGTGACAGCCACTAGAAGAACTTCTGGTCTAATTCAAAAGTAAATTACGAAGTGAAATTCTTTAAAGGGCAAATGGACTGACTGTATAAGCAATTCCTGGACACAATAGAGAAACTACGCGTGCGTGACAGCCACTAGAAACGCTTCTCGTATTGTTCAAAAGTAAACTACGAAGTGAAATTGTTCAACGCGCAATTGGACTGCACGCATAAACAATTCCTAGACACACACATAGAGAAACTACGGGTGCCTGACAGCCACTAGAAGCAATTCTGGTCTAGTTCAAAAGTAAATTACGAAGTGACATTCTTCAACGCGCAATTGGACTGACTGTATAAACAAATCTAGACACAATACAGAAACTACGGGTGCGTGACAGCCACTAGAAACGCTTGTGGCATTGTTCAAAAGTAAATTACGAAGTGAAATTGTTCAACGGGAAATTGGACTGCATGCATAAACAATCCGTAGACACAGACAAACTACGGGTGCGTGAGAACCACCAGAAGCGCTTCTGGTATAGTTCAAATGTAAATTACGAAGTGAGATTCTTCAACGCGCAATTGGACTGGATGCATCAACAATCCCTAGACACATATAGAGAAACTACGGTTTCGTGAGAGCCACTGGAAATGCTTCTGGTCTAGTTCAAAAGTAAATTACAGAAGTGACATTCTTCATCGCGATATTCGACCGACGTTATAAACAATCCCCAGACACAATAGAGAAACAACGGGTGTGTGACAGAGACTAGAAGCACTTCTGGTCTAGTTCAAAAGTAAATTACGAAATGACATTTTTTAACGCGCAGTTGGATTGACTGCAAGAACAATCCACAGACACATATAGAGAAACTACGGTTGCGTGAGAGCCACTAGAAACGTTCTGGTCTAGTTGAAAAGTAAATTACGATGTGAAATTGTTAAATGCGCAACTGGACTGCATGCATGAACAATCCGTAGACACATATAGAGAAACTACGGGTGCGTGAGAGGCACTAGAAGCGCTTCTGGTCTAGTTCAGAAGTAAATTACGGAGTGGCACTCTTCAAAGCGCAATTGCAGTGACTGCATAAACAATGCCTAGACACATATAGAGAAACTACACTTGCGTGAGAGCCACTAGAAACGCTTCTGGTCTAGTTCAAAAGTAAATTATGAAGTGGCACTCTTCAAAGCGCAATTGCAGTGACTACATAAACAATCCCTAGTCACATATAGAGAAACTATGCTTGCGTGAGAGCCACTAGAAACGCTTCTGGTGTAGTTCAAAAGTAAATAACGAAGTGAAATTGTTCAACGCGCAATTGGACTGGATGCAGAAACAATGCCTAGACACATATAGATAAACTACAATTGCGTGACAGCTACTAGAAACGCTTCTGGTCTAGTTCAAAAGTAAATAAGGAAGTGGCATTCTTCAAAGCGCAATTGGAGTGACTGCATAAACAATCCCTAGGCACATATAGAGAAACTATGGGTGCGTGACAGCCACTAGAAGCACTTCTGGTCTAATTCAAGAGTAAATTACGAAGTGAAATTCTTCAACGGGCAAATGGACTGACTGTATAAAGAATCCCTAGACACATATACAGAAACTACAATTGCGTGAGAGCCCCTAGAAACGCTTCTGGTCTAGTTCAAAAGTAAATTACGGTGACATTCTTCAACGCGAAATTGGACTGACTGTATAAAAATCCCTAGACACAATAGAGAAACTACGGGTGCGTGACAGCCACTAGAAACGCTTCTGGTATAGTTCAAGAGTAAATTACGAAGTGACATTCTACAACGTGAAATTGGACTGACCGTATAAACAATCTTTAGGCACAATAGACAAACTACGGGTACATGAGAGCCACTAGAAACGTTCTAGTCTAGTTGAAAAGTAAATTACCAAGTGACATTCTTCAACGCAAAATTGGACTGACTGTATAAGCAATCCCTGGACACAATAGAGAAACTACGGGTGCGTGGTGGCACTAGAAGCGCTTCTGGTCTAGTTCAAAAGTAAATTACGGAGTGAAATTCTGCAACGCGAAATTGGACTGACTGTATAAACAATCTTTAGGCACGATAGAGAAACTACAGGTGCGTGAGAGCCACTAGAAACTTTCTGGTCTAGTTGAAAAGTAAATTACGAAGTGACATTCTTCAACGCTAAATTGGACTGACTGTATAAGCAATCCCTAGACAAAATAGAGAAACTACGGGTGCGTGACAGCCACTAGAAACGCTTCTGGTCTAGTTCAAAAGTAAATTACGAAGTGGCACTCTTCAAAGCGCAATTGCAGTGACTGCATAAACAATCCCTAGGCACATATAGAGAAACTACAATAGCGTGAGAACCACTAGAAACGCTTCTGGTATAGTTCAAGAGTAAATTACGAAGTGGCACTCTTCAAAGCGCAATTGCAGTGACTGCATAAACAATCCCTAGTCACATATAGAGAAACTATGCTTCTGTGAGAGCCACTAGAAACGCTTCTGGTGTAGTTCAAAAGTAAATAACGAAGTGAAATTGTTCAACGCGCAATTGGACTGGATGCATAAACAATGCCTAGACACATATAGATAAACTACAATTGCGTGACAGCTACTAGAAACGCTTGTGGTCTAGTTCAAAAGTAAATAACGAAGTGGCATTCTTCAAAGCGCAATTGGAGTGACTGCATAAACAATCCCTAGGCACATATAGAGAAACTATGGTGCATGACAGCCACTAGAAGCACTTCTGGTCTAATTCAAACGTAATTACGAAGTGAAATTCTTCAACGGGCAAATGGACTGACTGCATAAGAATCCCTAGGACACATATAGAGAAACTACCAATTGCGTGAGAGCCAATAGAAACGCTTCTGGTCAAGTTCAAAGTAAATTACGAAGTGACATTCTTCAACGCGAAATTGGACTGACTGTATAAACAATCCCTAGACACAATAGAGAAACTACGGTGCGTGACAGCCACTAGAAACGCTTCTGGTATAGTTCAAGAGTAAATTACGAAGTGACATTCTGCAACGCGAAATTGCCCTGACTGTATAACAATCTTTAGGCACAATAGAGAAACTACGGGAACGTGAGAGCCACTAGAAACGTTTCTAGTCTAATTGAAAAGTAAATTACGAAGTGACATTCTTCAACGCTAAATTGGACTGACTGTATAAGCAATCCCTGGACACAATAGAGAAACGGATGCGTGAGAGGCACTAGAAGCGCTTCTGGTCTAGTTCAAGTAAATTACGGAAGTGAATTCTTTATACGCGCAATTGGACTGCATGCATAAACAATCCCTAGGCACATATAGAGAAACTCAATTGCGTGAGAGCAATAGAAAACGCTTCTGGTCAAGTTCAAAGTAAATTACGAAGTAAATTCTTCAACGCGAAATTGGATGACTGGATATAAACAATCCCTACACAAAAATAGAGAAATGCGGGTGCGTGACAATCACTAGAAGCACTTCTGGTCTAGTTCAAAAGTAA
>NW_023606913.1:0-40001 GCF_013339745.2 Dermacentor silvarum | reverse complement strand
CTAGCACAGTGACCTGCATTCTTTCCCTATACATGAAGTAAGAACAAAGAAAGCACAGCCTCATTCGTATCAAATTCGGTATGCAAAGATACCTTTCTCCTATTTATAACCATCAGCTGAGGCACTAGGGTGCCACTATAATCTAACAATGCCAATGGTAGCATGCCGAAACATGCTTCCATGGATAACAGCAGGGTTTTCAAGACTATTTACCATAATGATATGACAATGAAAAAATCTTATCTAACTGATTAATTTCACATATGGTTCGCTAAATATATGTGAGAAAGTTAGTTATAAAGATCGTTTGTTTGCAATAATAGCAGCTGCTTACATGTCCAGTTCCCGTTGAGTCCTTTAAGTTCTGGTAGGCATTCACCAGGGCACTAGCAGCAACATCATACAGCTTTCCAGGGTACCTTGCAACAAAGCAGTGTTGGGAAAGAAAGACATTTTTTATTCACCATCTTAAAATCTGAGCATAAGCAACCATTTCTGTTTTTAAAGACATACAAACAAATAATACCCTTTCCCTTTAATAGACCAAAAGGGGGAGGTGCACTAGCTGGTAACTGGCAATTACGGGATGATGAAAGGAGGCAAGCTCACTGACCAAAGTGAAGCAACCTTCATTCCGAGTGTTCATTTCCTTTTTTATCGCCCCATTACTGCAGTCTAAACAATACAATATGACCATTATCACTCAATGACATTCTGGAAACAAGACGAAAAAAAATTTTGCAAGACATTACGCCAAGCTAAAAGTAGGTGCATTTTTTTCTGGCATTCAATCACAAAAATTCCTGTTTCTTTTTTATGAAAATTCACTACATACATGGCACATCAAACAACACGCATATGAAAATTGTTGCATTTTGCAAGGCGCAATATGCTGCATTTCAGCCTGCCAAATAAATTAAGTTCAGTAAAAATAGTATTAGGCCAAGTTAAAAATGTCCAGGTAAAAAGCCGCAATTGTATCTCATGACCTACCACGGTGTTCTGTGAAACACAATTGAATCCATGCAACACTATACCACACACAAGTATGTTCTCTGCTAAAAAACTAAATGACTAAGAAAGTAACTGCACTCACCTTCTTATGTAAACATTGACCACAAAGCGGTAACTAATAAATGAATTAACTCCAGTTACTTTGTTCAATCACAGCCGTAACATTGTTTTTTGCGCAGCTAAGTGGCCCACAGAACATTTGTACGAATCAATCTAATTAATACGCTTTGATCAAAAGGTGAACTGAAATTGAATAGCATACCTGCCAACTTCCAATCTCACAACAGGAAAAATTGGGAAGTCCGCCGCTCGAGGGAGGGGCGGAATCAAAAAAGTTTTCACCCCCCCCCTCCCGAAAAAAAATTGCCGCTGTGTGAAACGGCACACGTGGTACAGAGTCCATACTTGTCACGGCTCCGCGAATTGACAAAGCACAGAAATATTGTTTGAACCTGTTGCAGTAAAATCTGTTTAAAATGCAGCCAAGCATATTTATGCACAAAACCGTGGTACAGCTCAACCGGCCATATCACGGTTAGTAAAACGAGGCATTGCTTTGTTTTTATTTATTACTATTAAGGTAAAAATGTGGTTTAAGCGGCTAAGCTTCAGCAATGCTGCACTGACCATATACGTTCTTTGATGCAGCATAATAAGGACTGCAATCACATCAACATATAGCACTTGTGTCTAGTTTGGACAAATTTCATTCAATTAGAGAAAAGGAAATTGAGAAAGCTTTCTGTTCCCAACATCCTGTCCACAATGCCAATATCTCCTGTTTGCAAATGCAGTTTGACATGAGCATGACACGCAGCGTAGCGGTGAAGCAGGACAATGGCTCGGCACCGCGGACCTCGCCACGCAGCCGATATTAACGTTACATAAAGCTAATGAGCGGCAACTACCGGCATCAAGGTAGCAACAACGCCGTTCCGATGTAGTCTGAACATGCCGGCCTATACGTAGCCATAGGCAGCAAAAGTGCGGTGGCACTTTGTGATAGGCGGCAACAAGCAAAACCGGCGGCAACAATAACGGTAAATTTAGAGCGATACAGCTCGAATTTCATACGGCGAATAAGCAAGAGTAAAACATCTCTCTTTCGATAGCGCAAAAGCGCACAACGGTGTCTTGAAAAGCGCAACGCTTAGCACGCTACTCAAGAAATTAACACTTCATACATGCAATGAATTGAAAGAGATAATTGGTCGTGCCAGCACTGCTAGTCTTTAACTACCTGTCATTTACAAGCAGTAAATATAGTAGAAAATGCAATGCTCCAGCTCGTGATTACTCACCTGCAAGCTCAGGGAGGCGCAGTCTTGTCCGGCGAGCACATTGGTCTTCTGCAGGTAGCTGAATAGCTCGTCTTGTTTCCACTCGCCAGTGAAATTCACCACTGTATTGATCTCTCGAAATGTCACCAGACATTTAAACGCCATGACGAGAAACAGAGGCGCAAAGCGAAACGCACGTGGGCTCAAAGTTGCAAACGCACGTGGGCGATGTCGTGTTCCGGGGCTTCCATGAACGAAGAGGCAGACTGTATTTCAACATTCTTTATTGCATGGTGGCAACTTAAAATGGCAGAATGACAGCCAAGGTATACAAGGACAAAATGCACACCCAGCCTTGAAGCCAGCGATTATATACACGTAGTGGGCGAGGGTGATGTGATCGCGATATGGGCCGCGTGACAGCAAGGGAACGCTATGACGCAAGTACACGTGTACAGATATGCGACAGGCGAAAAGTAAAGAAACGCACGCGCGAAACGTAGAATAAAGAACCAACAAAGAACCAACGTGCGAAATGCCACTCGTAGCACTCGTAGCCTGAGTACAGCTAGTGCGAGCGCAAACAAAACCTATATAGCGGCAGCGAGAAAACGTCGAGGGATGGCAGCACAGGCAAGGTAAATACATCTGGTAGCGAAGCTTCCATAGAAGCCCATACGTTCAAAACATGGTTGCTTACGGGTGGTTCATGGGGCTTAGCGCCATCTGTGTGAGGAGGGAACACTTCCGGTGGAAGAAAAAATAATTTGACGTCATATCCGTAAAAAAAGAAGGTGAAGTCATTTTGTTCTCATAGGCGCGAAACTTGTTTTCGGAGGCCTGCCATTAGAGCTGTATATTCAAATGCCCGCCATTCGACTTCATGGTCGTTCCGAGTTTTCAGCGCGAAAAGCGATGCCGGAAAACATCAGCCGTACGGGTGTTGCTGTACAGAACATACTTTCTTTGGAGGCCGACGAACGCTTTGGGCGTAGATTGCGTAGAGTGCTCGTCCTTTCGTCGGACGCCAAGCCCTTCGGCCAGCGCTGTTGCACGAAAACAACTAAAGTAAACAAGTATCTGACGGTCGCAACTCGCTACTTTTGACTGCACAGGTTAAGAAACAATAAAACTACCCGCGTCACCTAATTCAGACAAACGTCGACATGCAAAACAACACATGTGAGGGGGGCGTAGTGTAATAGGTGAACTTTACGAGCGCGCCTTTCCACGCACTCCAAGAGTTGCATGGCATTGCAAGTGATAGCCGCGTCAACGCCCGCCGATATCGATGGGCGCTCTCACGGTGGGCCCTGAAAAAAGGTATTTATTGATAATAATCTAGTAAAATACAGTTGTATCCTTCCTCGCCATGCGTATATAAAATGAATGAGGAATTTTATTCGCGTTGAATGAATCTAACTGCGTCTCGCTTTAATTTAAAAACGCGTTTTTCTTTCCCAGTGTTTATTCCCTCCAAACATAGTCGCGCTTCAATCGCTGCTCCCATAACCACCCTTGTTGATGTCGGTGGACAATTGGTTCTGAACCGCTTTACGCCCGAAGCTTCGCGACCTATGTGGATCGACCTTGGCACAGGCGTTAACGCCCTCAAGAAAATATTGCTCATACTGGCTCATCTTACTTTAAGAACAAACCACGTTTATAAAACGTGCTATACTACGGCACTATTGGTGGCAAAATGCTGCTTTGTTTAGTGAGTTATTCAATATTTATTATAAAGCACATCGAATGCTTTGCTCATGCTGCGCATATGTATGTCGAGAAGTTGCGCGCGCGGCAGCGTCTACACGTATTCTACACCGAGTGTAGCAAGCAGTGTTCGCATCACGGAAGACATGTTTTTCCGGTGGCTGTCTTTAACGCAAGAAGTTAAAAGCGCGTGTTGCGGCATCTGTAGCCGCGGACTTTGTGTTCCGGGTCGCTGCACTGGACGGGGTCAGCCAGCGCTGCTTTTGTTTTCAAGAAGGGGACTGCTTCTGTTCACGTGTGTGCCGTGTAATTGAAGTGAGATACTGCCCTCGATGCCCGTTCTTCTCGTCGCAGTTCACCAAAGTGATTAACCACATTGGTGTGGTTCACAGTGCGGAGGCCAACTTCAGTGCTTTTGTGGCATCGGCGTACGTACGCAAACTTTTCACCGTACAGATCGCATTTGTACCGCCGTCACAGAACCTTACTGGAAGATACTGGCAGCAGTTTGCAGCACCGTTCCCATGGAGATGCAAGCAATGCAGACCACTCGGATCAAATGGACAGTGAATGTTTTCTCCAGGAAATGGACTCCGAGCCCATGGAGCCAGAAAGCTGTGGCATCCAAGACGAATTACCTAACGATTCTCCCCATACACGAACGGCAAATCGAAACGCTGACTTTCAATGCTTTCTGCAAGAAGCGAAGACTGCAATATGGAAGTTCTTTTTCAATGCTACTGAGCTCCATAACTTGTCCCACGCGGCTGTTGAAAAATTGTTTTTCCGAACTGCAGCTGGTTTTTGAGCTCGTAATGAAAGCATATGCTAATGAAATAGCACATGCTGTGAGGGCATCGGGAGCAGCTCGGGAACTTGACCTCCTGCTGCGTTGCTCGTTCGTGCCCGAGCTCTTTAAAAGGCTCGACAAGAAACGTGCCAGGGACAAGTATGCCAAAGAGACATTTCCTTTTGTTGCACCGGAGGAGCAAGTCTTAAGCCAGGGGGGCATGTATCATTATGTGCCGTTGCCAAAGCTACTTCATGTGCTCTGCAATATACCAGACATCGTGGCTCATTTGAATACACCGAAGCCTAGGGACCATGCGCCGAGTGTTTAGAGAGATTGCACAGATGGCATGCTGTACAGAGAGCACCTTCAGTCTCTGATACCAGAAAATTGTGCTTACACGATAATTATTTTGTTTTATACTGATGAGATTGAGGTCGTCAATCCACTGGGGGCCAAACGAGGAACCCATAAGCTTCTGGCCGTTTACTGCTGCCTGCTCAACCTCCATGCCAGTACAGGTCGAAGCTGCAGAGCATATATATGGTAATGCTTGTGCGCTATGTACATGTAGCGACCTATGGTCTCGCAACCGTGCTGCAGCCCCTGTTGACAGACCTTAACCACCTGTACGACAAAGGCCTCACTTTTTACTTGAATGGTGTCATGACAAATGCCCAAGTGCTATTGTATGGCTTTTGTGGTGACAACCTGTCAATGCACCGTCTAGGAGGCTTTTCATGCTGCTTCAGTACTGGCCGTGTATGCAGGTTCTGCATGGTGTCCACAAATCGGTTATCGCTTCAGGCAAGCGAAAGCATGTGTAAACTACGCACCAGAGAAAGGCATAAACTTCACCTTCAGGCAATTGCTGTGAATAGTGCCACAAACAAACGCCTGTACGGTGTGAACGAGGCATCTGCTCTCCTCCAGTTGCCTTATGTTGATGTCACCCGCCAGCTGCCACCTGACCTCATGCATGATGTTTTAGAGGGAGGAGTAGAGTGTGGTTTTGCGCCGCGTTTTGAACTCTCTGTTATCTGCTGCCTTACTGTCCAGGAGAGAACTAGACGCAGTACGCAACTTTGAGTATGGTCCAAACGATGAAAAAAAAACAAAGCAGTTGAAATTAATGCGACATTTCTGACCAGTAACGCTTGTTTTAAAGGAACAGCGTCAAGCAAGTGGTGCCTATTAAGGTTCCTTCCATTAATTCTGGGGGACCCCGCAGGGGCGTCTGCGCAAGCAGGCGTTTGGTGAGTAGCGCCACCACGGACCCGAGCACATGAGGGTTGGACCCTCCCGCGTGTAACCGTGCGCGGCTGAGCCGTGTCTGGGGAAAGGGGGATCCTGGGGGTTGAGCCGATGCCGGGTGTTCGGACCTTTAAGGCCCCCCGGCAGAGGCAACACACCTCTTCGGCGTCTGCTTCACATAGACGGCACCCCTGGGCTGACCCACCCAGGGGAAATCGGCAGTTGCCTTTTCCTGTCCTCCTCTTTAATCTTCGTCTTTCTCTCTCACTTTCAATCTATCCTGTCTTCTGTTCACTTCCATTACTTCCAATTTCCCAGGCAGCTAGGGTTAACCTTGTGTGGGTAGCCAACCTCGGATACTCCATATTTGGTTATAGTGGTGACGTACAGCTGGCGTCTGCAGGTCTTGTGTTTACAGGCCCTCCAGCGTCCCCTTGTTGGGCTCCATGGTGGGTGGCTGGCGTTGCTGCCGAAAAATCCATATATACTTATGGCAAGTTCATTCCCCCCACTATCCGATCGCCGTCTGAAACGAGGGCGCACCGATGAAGTCTTCCAGTTTTATGGTCGCCAAAGAGAAACTTTTCCCCGATTCCATGTGATTCACGCAGAAAAAACAGACAAATCTGTACGAGCAATCTCACCTTTCCTTGTGTCAAAGACTTTGACTGATATTTTTGGACCAGGCTATAAAGCATCCAGGATGGCGAGCGGTGATCTCCTCTTGGAGCTCCGAGACCAGAAACAGTACGAAAAACTACCCAATCTAGTATCATTTGGAGATGCGCAATTAACAGTAACCCCGCACCGTACAATGAATACCACCCGTGGCGTTGTCTCAGATGACGATCTGTTGCAGCTGAGTGAGGCTGAACTCCTGGAGGGTTTCAGTGAGCAGAATGTCATCAATGTAAAACGGATTAAAATGAGGCGAGATGGCAAAGAACTCCAGACCAGGCATCTGATACTTACTTTCAACTCAAGTGTTCTGCCCGAGTCTATCGAGGCCGGGTACATCAAGCTTCGTGTTAGGCCATACGTGCCAAATCCTCTTAGATGTTTCAAATGCCAGCGGTTCGGCCATAGTTCCCAGAACTGCCGAGGCCGCCAAACTTGTGCGAAATGCAGTAGTCATGAACACTCCTCTGAGTCATGTGAAAGCTCTCTACATTGTGTGAACTGTGATGGGGAGCACGCCGCATACTCGCGGTCGTGCCCATCCTGGAAAAAAGAAAAGGAAATAGTGACAATTAAGGTAAAAGAAAACATAACTTTCAAGGAGGCACGCAGGCGGTATTGCACCTGCCGAAAACCAGCTTTGCCGAAGTGGCGCGTCAGGGGGCAGCGCCACAGCGGCTTCCGGCGGCTGTCCGGCTCACACACAGTGAGCTGCCAGCGACGCCATCCGCCCCTCGGCGGCTGCAGCTAGCGCTGCTCCGCCACCCCAGCAGAAGGGGCCATCAACCTCCGCGCTGGTGGCCTCCAAGGTCTCGTCCCTCGAGACGAGGCCTTCACCGCGAACAAACCGTTCTCAAGAGCGGGTGTCCAGCGCTCCGCAAGAGCCGATGGACACATCTTCCAGCCAGACGGCGCAGCCAGCGCCAAAGGAGCGGCGAGAATCTCTCGACCGCTCCAAAAAAGAAAAAGCCCGCATCACAGGGCCCGACAAGGGCTCTGTAAGTTAAGTTAGTGTTTTCACACGAGACACACAGCACAAACATTGTCTGCAACATGAACACACAGATACTACAGTGGAACGTCAGAGGATTACTTCGTAACCTCGACGACATCACAGAACTCATACATAAATTTAATCCGAATGTGCTGTGTGTCCAAGAAACACACTTAAAGCCTACACAGTCCAACTTTCTGAAGCAATGTGCCATTTTTCGTAAAGATCGTGACAACGCTTTTGCCTCGTCCGGAGGTGTAGCCATAGTTGTAAATAAGTCTATTGCCTGCCAACATTTTGCCCTACACACGCCTCTAGAGGCTGTATCCGTGCGAGCAATTTTATTCAACAAGCTTATAACCATTTGCTCCATTTACATACCACCCAACCATCACCTGAGTAAAACGGAATTTTACAGCCTCATCGACCAGCTCCCAGAACCATACATTATCACTGGTGATTTTAATGCTCATCATACTCTTTGGGGAGACTCGCGATGCGACGCGAGAGGTCGGCTCATCGAAAACTTCCTTGTTAACTCCGGTGCGTGCCTGTTCAATAAGAAGGAACCAACATACTACAATATCCATCATAGTTCATATTCATCAATAGACCTGTCAATTGGCTCTGCCTCACTTTTCCCTGATTTAGATTGGCATGTAATTAAAAACCCATTCGGAAGTGATCATTTCCCAGTAACCCTAAACTTAGTAACCGAACATGACTCTCTTCCTCATGTCCCTCGCTGGAAACTGGCCTCAGCTGACTGGGAATGCTTTAGGGAATCCACGTACTTATCACGAGATTTTATAAATAATTTACTATAGATCATGCCGTATCATATTTTACTGCTTTTATCATTGACGCCGCTGAGAAGTTCATTCCTCAAACAAGTGGCACTTCATTCAAAAGACGGGTCCCCTGGTGGAATAACGATTGTAGACAGGCACGAAGGAAACAAAATAAAGCTTGGGGCAAACTACGTGAATGTCCTACGGCTGAAAACCTAACAGAATTTAAACATGTTAAGTCCCAGGGAAGAAGGACACGAAGACAGGCTAAGAGGGCAAGTTGGGAGAGGTTTCTCTCAGGTATCAATTCCTATACTCAAGAGGCAAAAGTATGGGACAGGCTAATGAGGCTAAAGGGAAAAGAAATCCATCCATTGCCGCTAGTGAACGACGAAGCGAACAGCTTGCAAGACCAAGCTGACGCTCTTGGCGAACACTTCGAGCGCGTGTCCAGTTCGAATAATTATTCTGACGCATTCCTTAAACACAAACAAATCGCAGAACGCAAGGCTATTGACCGTAAATGCAGACAGAATGAACCCTATAACATGCCATTTAACATCGCCGAATTGAGAGCCTCCTTGACTGCCTGTCGGAGCTCTGCACCTGGACCCGACAGGATCATGTACGACATGATTAAACACATTCACAGTGATACTCAAATAACGCTACTCGCACTTTTCAATGCTATATGGGCTGCCGGATACCTACCTACTGCATGGAAAGAATCCCTTGTCGTTCCGATTTAAAACAAGGTAAAGACCCCACATTAGTAACAAGTTACCGCCCAATAGCCCTCACAAGTTGTATCTGCAAACTCTTCGAAAAAATGATAAACCGTCGCCTTTTACACTTCCTTGAGTCAAACAAAATTCTTGATCCATATCAGTGCGGCTTCAGAGAAGGACGGTCTACAACCGACCATCTCGTGCGCATCGAAGCAAACATTCGTGATGCTTTCATACATAAACAATACTTCTTATCCGTGTTCCTCGATATGGAAAAGGCGTACGATACGACCTGGCGTTACGGAATCCTACGCGATCTGTCGGCAGTGGGCATCCGCGGTAATATGTTAACCATTATTGAAAGCTACCTACACAACCGCACATTCCGGGTTAAAATAGGTAATGCACTGTCACGTCCATTTATACAGGAAACTGGTGTATCCAGGGAGGCGTGCTCAGCTGCACACTGTTTATCGTGAAGATGAACACACTTCGTGCCTCATTACCACCGGCAATTTCTTATTCTGTCTACGTGGACGATATACAAATGGGCTTCAAGTCCTGTAACCTGACCGTGTGCGAGAGACAGGTACAGCAGGGGTTGAACAAAGTGTCTAAGTGGGCAGACGAAAACGGTTTCAAAGTTAACCCCCACAAAAGTTCCTGTGTTCTTTTCACTAGAAAGAGAGGCCTGATTCCAGATCCTTGTGTAGCACTGTGTGGACAGCAAGTACCTGTGAACAAAGACCACAAGTTTTTAGGCATTATACTTGACTCTAAGCTAACTTTCATCCCGTACATCAAATATCTCAAAGCAAAATGCCTAAAAACAATGAACCTAATGAAGATTATATCTCACACAACATGGGGCAGCGACAGGAAGTGTCTATTGAACCTTTATAAGAGTCTGATTCGTTCACGACTAGATTATGGGGCTGTAGTATATCACTCTGCCGCCCCAAGCGCACTAAAGATGCTAGATCCCGTTCACCATCTAGGTATCCGACTGGCCACAGGCGCTTTCAGAACAAGCCCTATTGAAAGCTTATATGTAGAATCGAATGAATGGTCACTCCATCTGCAGAGATCATACACCAGTTTCACATATTTCCTCAAAGTACACTCTAATCATGAACATCCGTGTTCTAAGACCGTTAACGATTTGACGTGTACTACACTTTTTCATAATCGACCCTCTGTGAGACGGCCTTTTTCACTGCGTGTGAGGGAGCTTAGCGTTGAAATGGATGTCCCACTCCTCGAACATCACATAATGCCTCCAGCTAAACTGCCACCTCCTTGGGAGTGGCAGCCGATACAGTGCGATATATCTTTTGTAAAAGTTACAAAGTACGCAGCAGACCTTGAAATTGGAATGCATTTCCGTGAACTCCAATCTAAGTATTCGTGTGCTGAATTCTACACTGACGCATCAAAGTCGCACGCTGGCGTATCTTACGCGGCAATTGGTCCCTCTTTCTCTGAATCGGACGTATTGAACCCTTATACAAGCATCTTTACTGCAGAAGCCTATGCGGTCCTGTCTGCGGTTAAACACATTAAGAAGTTAAAACCACAGAATGCAATAATATTTACGGACTCCTTAAGTGTCGTAAAGGCACTAATGTCTATAAGAATACACAAAATCCTGTTTTTATTGAGCTTTACACACACCTGTGCAATATTTATTCATCTGGTAGACATGTGACAATATGCTGGGTTCCTGGCCATAGAGGCATTGAGGGTAATGAACTGGCAGACAAAGTGGCCACATCAATTACATCTCAAGCAATTAATCTTACCGCTGCTATTCCTTCCATAGACCTCAAGCATTTTTTGCGAGCGAAACTGCGAAACCACTGGCAACGCTTGTGGGACGCCGCAACAAATAATAAGCTCCACTTGATTAAACCACAGCTAGGCTTCTGGCCCTGTACAACAAAAACACGACGAACTGATGTCCTATTCTGTCGTCTCAGAATAGGACACACATATGGTACTCACAATTTTTGTTGACTGGTAACGAGCCTCCAACCTGTGGTCGATGTGGTGAGAGGCTGAGCGTCCTCCATGTCCTCCTGGAGTGTCGGGAAGCCGAAACAGAGAGAAGGAAACATTTTCCTCTTGCATACAGCTATTGTGTCCCGCTCCATCCGTCCATGTTTCTTGGTAAAGAACCACTTTTTACAACCAAAGCAGTCCTCGCATTCTTGAACGATGTTATCCTACATGTCATAAGCCCAATAAATTCGTAGCGCATCCTCTCGCCAGAGGATGCCGCTGTGACAGTAGTTCAGTATAGCACCTGCCTCCAGGCCCTTGTGGTTCAAGGGCTCTGTTTAGGCAGTAGTGCTTTTGCCAATTACAACATGTGAAATAACTTGAATATCTTCACTCTTTTTTCAATGCATTCTTCATTGTCATAGTAAACGTCATTGATCATTGTCATAACCTTACTACATGTAGATTTTACGCTCTTTACAGCGACTATTTTTAGGCCCCTTTACAGCCATGCTTCATCTAACGTTTTATCCACGCCTGATAATTCACTATTCATGTACCACTGACACGCCATTATCATCGCCTTGGCGCTCTTTGGCCACATCTGGCCCTTGCGCCAATAAACCCTACTAATCATCAATTCTGGGGGATACGATCCCAGAAGGAAATAAGGACTGGGAGCTGCTTTTGCAGTATAGAGAAATTGTGGACATTGAATTTGCACCAGAGATTCCTCGCCGAGCGGATAGCATACCTTCATGTGCTTGTGCAGTCATTTTTAACAGACTTTGCTGAGCGATACGGCCCCAGCACTGTTACACATAAGTTGCACTACATGGTGCACTATGGAAGGTTTCTGCGTGAGGTAGGCCCGTTGAAGAACTTCTGGGCAATGCGCTTCGAAGCGAAGCACCAGTACTTCAAAAAGATGGCAGCCTGTGTAAAAAACTTCAAGAACTTTACCTTCACACTTGCGAAAAGGCATCAGCGAAACTGAGCTATGAGCTACACAGTTGTCAACTCTATGAAGGGCTGAGAACAGCACAAAGCAGGCCTGCTGACTGGGGCATGCTCCCAGAATGTGCCAAACAAAGGTTGCCAAAAACAGTTCATGAGGTACAACATGCGACACTTGATCGACGCAAATACAGATGTGGAAGTGCTTTGGTGTCACATGATGGGGAGTTTCCAGAATTTTATGAAATTCAATCTCTTCTTGTTGCTAGTAGTGAGCTGTACATCCTCACAAGTACCCGGCTTATTGACCACTTTGATCGACAGGTTTTGTTACTGTTTTAAGAGGTCTCAGGAAAAACAGCTACACAGAGCAACAGAAAAGTTTGAGTATTGCCTACTGGACTTGTACAAGAATGAGTTTATGTCCCAAATGGGAGGTTTGGTGAGCAATATGAATGAGCAAATGCAAAGTGGCCGCTCTGCCTGTAGTGGCACGATACACTGCAAAGAATAAACAGTTCTTAGAGCTATTTTATTATTGTCATAATGTATTTTAGAGCGAAAGCCCTGCTACGCCATGTCTCGCAAGGTCATTCATCGTATCGCAATGATCTTAAGCCGCGGAGCGCAAGTGTGGCAGGTGTGACGTCACACCACGTGATCTGCTGCGGAGAGGCGTCGCAGCGGGCACTCGCCCGGAGCCTCGCCACTGCATTACCACGTGGTTAGGCAAGGGTTTAACGGCTGCTTTGCCTGTGCTTGGTCGCTCAGTCTCGCCATGGATGGCGCGCCGGCTGGGCCGTCTGTGCTTGCGCTTCAGCGCAAGCGACATGCTGAATCCAATCATCCACTAGATATAGCTAGACGGCAGGCTGCGAAATCTCAAGCAAAGGCAAAGTTGGCTGCTGAAACACCGGAGAAAAGGCTCTACTAGCACGTTAGTAGAGAAGCTTACCAAGTGTGGAAGTGGGCATTAATGCAACACTGTGTGCATATAGTCTGCAAAGCCAAGCCAAACAGACCTTTCGCCGTGATAACTAGGTTTACAACAGTTAAACCTCAGCCAATTTTCTGTGATCACCATTGACTGAGGATGCTCTTTTTTCGATCGTTGGAACCTTTGCCGTTCTTCATATTCAACCCATGCACAAAGGTGTTTGTATACCTGTTGTATACTGTGGAAGATAATGTGAACCTCCTATCTTGATTGACAGCTTTCTGGTGTATGCATCTGTCGAACACGTATTCTGCCCAGTAAATGCTGCAGTATTTGTATGTAGCCAGTGATTCTTTCCTGTGATAAAACGTCGTGAAAACAATTCCCTGCCTGTTGTGGCTCTAATTATTGGAGGCAACTTTGTAGTGAAATGGCATTACTTTTCTAAGTTGCTATGGTGTGCCAACATACGAAGAAGTGTAGAAATTAATGAGTTGTGGAGACACCTCATGGATGGATTGATGGATGAGGCTGAACCCTTTAAATCGGGCGGTGGCACACGCCACCTGGCCGTGACTAGTAACATATTTTGTACTTCGTGCAGGGTGAATTTTCACCCTTGCCTTGATTTTAGCCACCAATCAGATAACGTCCGTTTCGTTATTTCTACCCGCTTAAAGTCTATTTGCCTCCACTGTCCCTGAACCCCAATGCTTTGAAAACATTGCAATATAGGGTTAAGCCCTTTACAGAAAGGTATCAGGTGTTAGTCGTTTTCCTCTTCTCCACACGCACCACACAATGTGTCTAGTACCTTGGTACTTGACTCGGTACATCTTAATCCGCAATACTCCCGTCCTGGCTTCAAACAACAAAGAGCTTCCCCTACTCAGCCCCATTGTTTATCCACACTCCAAGATATTTGTACTTATCTACTACATCCCATGTAACCTCCTGTATCCCATGCTCGCCCTGGTAATCATTAAAAATCATGACTGCAGATTTTTCTTCACTAAACTCAAACCTAAGCTATCTGCCTCTTTACCACAGATGTCCATTAATCCCTCCAAGTCTTCCTTGTTGTCAGCCATAAGTACAATGTCATTTGCATACATCAGTCAAGGTAGTGACTGTTAAATCCATTCTCCTTGCTTGAAAAGGAAAGGTTGAAGCCAAGTCAGCTCCTCTCTAATTTGGTCTCTAATCCTTGTAATACAGCATGAAACAACAAAGGTGACAGAGGGCAGTGCTGCCTAAGCCCCTGCTGTATCTCTGTAGGATCATGTACCTTTTCTTCCATTTTATAAGTACCTTGTTACTTTTACAGATATCTTTTAAAAGATTACTTACTCTATCTTCCACATCTAGAGTGCCCAGTATACCCACAAATCCTTTGGGATTTCACTGTCATAAGCTCCCTGATATCCAGAAATGCAAGCCGTAGGGGCCTGTGTTCCTATTCTTTTATTTGAATGCACTGTGTCAATGAGAACAGATTATCTTCTAACATCCTTTGTTTCCGGAATCCATATTGTAGTTCCCCAGCACCTCCTCGCCCTTCACCCATGCCTGCAGTCTGGTCCTTTATAATCTGCATCAGCACCCTATAAAGCGCTGAAGTCACTGTTATGGAACGGCAGTTGTTTATGTCGGCTTTGTCCCCCTTTCCCTTATATATCACGCTCATCTTGCTTAGTCCTCCACCCGTCGGGGGCTTTACCGTCCATTATAATTTTGCTCACTACCTCTCAGTGCTTTCTTAGATTTTGGGCCCAATGTCTTTATTAACATAATTGAGATGCCATCAGGACCTGTCGACGTGCTCTAGGAACCCTCTTCTCTGCCCTTTCCCACTCGCTTTGCTCAAGTGGAGACACTGCATTAACCGGTTTATCCTGACTGATTGAGCACACGCTACGTTCCGTTCTTTAAATGTTTCCGTCATCATTGTTCTTAAATGTTCCATTGCCTCATCTCCCTCTAACCGAACACCTCGAGCTGTGACTATAAACCTCTGCTCTAGGCTAGTCTTATTACTCAAGGAGTTGAGATGTTTCCAAAATTTGTTCGCTGCTTTCCTATCTTTTTTGTTTACTTCTGACAACCACTGGGTCCCCTTTCTTCTAATCTTCTCATTGATCAAATGGGATGCTTCCCTTCTACAGTTAAGAAGTTATCCCGTTTTCTGTCTACTTCAGCTTCTGGTTCATCCTCTGTTTGAATATCTGTGTTCCCTGGATGCTTTCTGACGTTTTCTCTATGGCCTTCTAACCTCCTCATTCCACCAGCTCTTGGGTTTACGGGTTTACGTCTTCTTTTCTCCCTGGCCTGACTCGTACTTAGCTAGCTCTAGCTCAAATAGCCCTGTTAAATTTGCATATGTCCATTCTGTTATATTATCCTCTGAAATTACTTCCTCAATTTGTTGGGTTTCTATTTCGAGGTGCTTTTCAGAGTAAAATATCCCACCTGGTTGTTCATCTTGCCTCCTACCTACTTTCATTTCTCTTCTAAACCTAAGCTCGATACGTTTGTGATCACTACCTAGACTACTGGAGCCATATTCATCTATGTTCATTACCTTAGCCTATCGTGCATCCTATGTGACTTAGTGCATAATCTATCGTCGATTGCAGCCCCTACCTCCCATGTTATGTGCCCTTCACACTTCTCAGTACTGTTGCGTAAAACTAAGTAATGCCTTTCACACATATCCAGCATCATGTTGCCTGTTGAGTCTGTGTACCCTTCCTTGTCTTCTATGTGTGCGTTCATATCATCTAGTATAATTATCTCGCACCCTCATCCTAGCTCATTAATGTCACTTGCTATGCATTCTAGCATTTTTTGTTTTCCTCTTTGGCATTTGCTCCTGTCCGCAGGTATACAAAACCGTGGACTGTCTGCTCTCCTGCCACATTCCCTTTTAGCCATAGATGTTCCTTGCATTCCTGTTTGACCTTCAGTCTAGAAAACCCTCAGTCTAGAATAAAATCTGCCACATTGTGCATAGTAGTATGAGGCTGCTATGGGCCTAGCTGCCATATCTCTGCTTTTGTTCTTGCGGATATGGCCATGCTTTTCTGTATTGAAAGGTACAAACACACACTTAAAAATATATGGTGCAGGAAAACAAGCATGAAATGACCAAATCTTCCCTCTGAGAACTTATCTCAGATGAATAAGCATGTGGTCATTTTAGCACCAGCTGATTGGAGGTCCCGCAATGCACAAGAATAAATCTGTTTACATCCATTGCCTACTTTGCCACGGTGACTATAATAAATAAGGAATTGAAAATAAAATCTTTATTTAAAATTAAAAGGGTGCTAGCAGTTTCTTCCCTATTTAGCAACTTCACTTGATATGCTAGTTGCATCAGTAAATGACGCCCTGCTTGACCTAATATGGACTTTTAGTAGGGTTAAAACCCCTAATTGACAATATATCTGGTCGTACAGATGGACCACTGAAAGTGGAGGTTGTTCGAAATTTTTGAACTCTCAACAACTATTACTTTGCATAGCCTCGGTGTAATACTGAATGAAAAAGGTAGATAAATGTGCCTGACACAATGAAAATTTAGAGCACTCCCAAAAGTGAGCAATTGTCTGTGTAACATAGTGAGCAATATGTGACTATGGCTACGAAGCAAGTGGAGACTGTATTTGAACTTCTGGCGGTGCGTCGGCACATGTAGGCAGCAGAACCATATTATGTTAAAGCGTTTGATTGCTAATTCAGGGTGCCCATTATTTTATGTTGTAAACCATAGAAGTATGCGTCCCTTCAGTATTCAGAGGATGAACGAAGATATCGTTCATCCACTGAATTTCACTTGAACCGACCAAGTATGCTGTCAATGCTAGTTATATGAAATGCTTCACAAATATTACATAGCTGTGGAGCCCTAATTGTATGCTCACGTGAGGTTATGTCGAAAGAATTAGGCTGACCATGCGCAGAATCGTACCCATAAATGACACGGCACGTCGCTACAAACCCGGGCACGATAAAGCCCCTATATTTATAAAAGTAGCGCCATCCACTTCCCTCCTCCTCCGTTCCACTATCGCGCTCGGCGCGACCAGCGCGATCGAGGCGCGATATCGACAGTGGCGCCGCCTGCGTCGGGCCTGCCGTGGCAGACGACAGCTAACGCGCTACCAGAGGAAATCCGAGGAAAACTTCGATCGCGCCCTGCGGAGACGTTTTTGAGGCGCGATTTTGCTTCGTCAGTCAGTAACTGTTCTTAATAATGCCGTTTTGGAAGTAGCAACGCGACGATGCGAGACGGCGCAAATATCAAGTGTGCAGCAAGCGTTTGCGCACGCCGGATGGTAAACAAAAAAAGCCTTTTGCCCTCGCCTTGTCGGTTGCGGCAACTTAAGGCGCAGCAGCATGTCATCACAATGAAGTTCTTGTCCCTAACACGTTTGATCCGTTTGTGCGTACAGCACTTTCGTCGCACAGGCCCGAGAATGGCAGTCGGGGCGCGCTGGAAAGAAAAAAATATACAAAAGCGCTACGCGAACTTCCACGTGACACGGATTGGCCAATGGGGGAGCGGAGGAGGCTGGGGCGACAGGAGGCGGCTAAGAGAGGGCGAGGAGGAAGCGCCGGGGTGAGCGCGGTGGCGGCAAGATCTAAGAATGGCGCTACTTTTATAAATATAGGGGCTTTAGGGCACGATCGTGGTACCTATTTATGCACACGGGGACGAAAGGCCCCCTAGTTTCACATTTTTTCTTTACTTCCTTGATACGTGTGTTTCTTGGCGGAAGAATCTCCTCTTCCTTGAAACACAACTCTGCCTTAACTGATTCGTTTATCTGCACTTGACAGCACTGTCCTGAAGGCATACGAGGTGGAGCAGATAGGCAAAAACTGGAGGCGATTGCGCTATCCGGCCCTGGCCAAAATCCGCCAGTGACCGATAAAACTGCGGCGTGAGCTCGCAGTCACGCGCGATGTCGCGGTATATATAGGTTAGCGAGATCCCAGTAGCAATCTCAGTCGCGGCTTTCGCTGATCGAGATGCTATAAACAGTCGTTCAACACAGAGCCGTAAATGAACCGTCATTCAACCGTGCTTCTCGCTATCGGCTGTTTGTCGCGACGTTGTACGGGGTCCCGCGTAGCTTCGCATTTTATTGTGATTGATGTCACAGTCTATTTTTGTCACAGGTTGTTCGTATAATGCGCTGACTCGCTACGACTGCAGCTTCAGCCGCTCACGTTTTGTTGCAACCATGCCTTTCATTTGTGTGCATGCGTATTTGTTTGCAAAACGTATAGTCCCTCTACACCAGCCCGCAGGAAAATCTTGCTCGTGAATAGACATATGGGTGCGTGCAAATGCAGGACGCAGCATGCGGCTTACTGCAGGGGAGCAACGGTTGCGTGACGAGAGCAAGCGTTGCCGTTCGTCCTTCCGTTGCTCCCTTTCAAACCGGAAACTAAACACTTACCCCCGTATTCCCAAATGCTCCTTTCCTTACACGTAAAGCCGGCCTTTCGTAAGGAGAACTTAAGTGAAAGTGTGAGAAAAGGTAAAGGAGCGCTTCAAAAATCCACCTTACCACATTTTAAAGGGACACTAAAGAGAAACCGGAAGTTGAGCTTAAATGGTAGATTATCCTTTCACGATCACAGCCATACCATTCTTACTGCAAACAGATGTTTAATAAGCGAGAAAATAGCGAAAAACTGAAGAATAGGTGCTGACGCCTCTTCGAAATTCCCGCACTACGTGATGTGACGTCGGAGATTACAAACGCAGGCCGGTCGCGATTGGTCGAGAGCGATTTATCGCTGTTAATAAAATGCAAAATAAAATACACCTTAAACGTACATAAACAGCATTTTCCAACTTTTTAAACCGTTTCAAGCGAGGAAGTACAAGTTTAGCACAAAATTAAATAAATAAGGAAAAATGGCATGGCGATACATGCGGCCGTGATAGTTTCGTAGTTTCGTTTTTGGTCAATGCATCGTCGCGCGCGCCTGTTCCGCTCTACGGTGTTTGGTTGCGTGTTGCGTGGCTCGAAAAACGTTGACGTCGCGGGAAACAGCCAGAAAATGCCTCGTGTGTGTAGTGTTGAGGGCTGTATAAATGGCCCAAGGTGCTTGATCAGGGGCAGCGGCAGTGTTGACTCGATTGTGTCCTTTCATGTGGCGTCGCTCGGAGAGCCCCGGATCCCCGGCGTTCGCAATGGCTCAGTGCTCTGCCGATGATAAAACGGCAAAAGAGCCAGAGAAACCGATGGTCTGCTCTCTGCATTTCTCGCCCTCGGATTATGTGTATAATATTGCCCTCGGAAAGTATCTTGGCGTGCCCCAGAGGCCAGTCCTTTCTCGAGCAGCTGTTCCCTCAATGCGGCCTTCATCAAACCTCCTACCGGTGCCCCTGCAGCAGCAAACTGGCGGCTCGGTGAGTGCTGAATGTCATTAAATAAAGCCACGAAATAACCATACCGAGTACGTGCACAACTTTCTACGCTTGTTCTGTCGGGAACATCGTCGCCTGGCGGACCGGACGCTTCGCCTCCCATCGACGAAAACGAAGCTCTGCATTCCGCCGGCGCGGCCGGCGGCTCACCGCCATCGCACGCGGAAACACCTACCGCTCGAGCACAGCTAGAGGATCATTTCGCGCTCCGTTTCACTGAATATCGCTGAAATGCAGTCCTGCTTTCCTGGCGAGCTCTTCGTTGCAAGGTTCAGCGGCAGCTACGGTATCCATCGCGGCGAACGCAAACGCAGCGACCATGCATGCAGCCATGATACATCCAGCCCAGCGCCTCGGCCGTTTACGCAAGCGGTGACGTATCATGGCGCATTCTGATTCGCTGAGAGCAATGCAATCTGTGACGACACTGCTTCAGCGCCAAATCTAGGGTGAGAGAAATTGAGGAAGAGAGATTTGGTCTTTGTTTACGAATTTCTCCGCTAATAACTCATATTTTGCACCCAACAAAAACGGCATGCATTCCTGAAGGTCCCTCTTTTATTCCAGCTGAACTTCCTGTTTCTCTTTAGTGTCCCTTTAAGGGCACCTTAGGAAAGGCGCCCTTATCCGAATAAGCGTGTGACATGGGAGCGAGGCTATGCACACTTTTACGCTTGAATCATCTGTGCATGTCCCTATAATTTATTTTTATGACAAGACGTTAATAAAACTGTGCTCCACCATTCCTACAAGCAAGCACACCCAACGTTAAACAGTCAGTTAGCCCGTTGTTGACGCAACCTTACTTTCAGCTGGCCACCATGCAGCGTAGCCGTCACAATAACAGGCTTGCAAAAATTTCACGTCGTGCCTTTTTTGTGTTCGTTTGGTTTGTACCGTCCGCTCGCACATCTTGTTATTTGTACTTTTTCTCTTTCCTTGCTCTTTATTTCTTAGCTGTGTTGCGCACTTTTCTTAATATTAATTGCTAGCGATAAAAGGTGTAATGGACGGAAAAAAGAGGGTAAATTTTAGTGAAGAGGAACGAAGCGTGCTAATTAATCTCGTCAGTAAGTACCAAACGATCGTGGAGAACAAACGGACGGACGGAGTCTCCTTGGATAAAAAAAAGAAGACATGGGAGGAGATCACTGACGAATACAACTGCCGGCCCGATGTTCGATTTCGAACTGAGGCTCAACTTCGCAAATGCTGGGACAATTTAAAAGAAAAAAAAAGTGAATAGAATCCTCGACTGCCAGTAGTACTGGCTGCCGCTTCGGGTACGTACAAATGAGCAACTAAAGATAAAAAAACCCGCACTTCCCCGAAGGGGAGTATGAGGAAGTGCGAAGCACGGGGTGATGCTATGAGGGGGCGCGCGCGACTAAACTGCAAAGCCGAGCGAAGGAGACGGCAGCGAGAGAGCACGACTGACGCGCCGGCGCCACACACACAACACGTGACGGCGGAGCGAAACACGCCAGGCGGTTGGAGAGGGGGTGAGCGGTGGGGAGAGTACGCACACGAGGGGCTGTTACCGGGCGAGGAGGGAGCTGTCAACGCGAGGGGAGAGGCGGCGGCCGAGGGTGAGTGCAAACCTAACGGGGGGAGAGGCACACCAGCTGCATGGCGCCGTGACGTCACGGCGCGGAGAGGGTGCGAGGAGCCGGCGCGGCGCGCGCAGCCACGGCGCGGAGGCGCCAGCTGCACAACGCGCCGTGACGTCAGGGCGCGGAGAGCGGTGCGGAGCCGGCGCGGGGCGCGCGCAGCCACGGAGCGGAGGGCGGAGCGCGCGCAGTCACGTGGGGCGTGACGTCGCAGCGCCGTTGCTACAGACGCTCCTCTCCGCTCCTCGCGCCGTTGCTAGGGGAGAGGAGGAGGAGCGCGGATGCCGGCGGAGTTTTCGGGGTCGCTTAAGAAGTGCATTCGCACTTAAAAGTGGAGAAAAGGAAAGGCCGACGACATGAGGGAAGTGTTTACGACAGGTGAGCTCCTGCTCTCTCTCTCTTTTCGCTGCTCGCTACTTTCGCTGATTCCTGTTTCAGTAAAACTACATTTTGCTGATAATGCTGAGGCTCCTTGATGTATTCTGTTGCGGCTCAGCCGTGTCAGTTCCGTCGCCGTGCCGTTATAAGTTGCTTTGGTGAAATATGACACATGCGATAGCTCGCATCTTGCGTCGAGGCTTTTTTTTTCTTTTTTTTTCTTCTTCTTCTTAGGAAGTGCATGTTGCGCTCTCGAGCCGAAGCACGCACTTCTATAGCTTTCCTCCGTGCTCCTTGTGCTCCGTGCTCCTTGTGCTCCGCATACCGCAAGTGCTCCTTGCGGTATGCGTTGACCAACACTGTTCAACTTAGCAATGTGTCGCATACACATTGCTACTCCTCATACCAGACATACATTACACACTGTATGCCGACGACATAACCATACGGATCAACAAAGGCTCTCCGGGGAAAATAGAGGACACCGTGCAAAGCGCACGATAAATGCAGCCCAAGTGGCAGCTGCGAGCATTGGCTTGGCGGGCTCCCTAGAAAAGTTGCAGCTGCTTGTGCACACCACGCACTGGAGACCCCCACCCATCACTCTACACAACAAAGGACAATATATTCCACAAATGCATAATATCAAAGTACTGGGCCTACACATGCAGCGAGATGGAGTGGGTACGGCCACTGTTCAGCACTTGCTAAAGCAACGTGAACAGGTCTTGAACATGATGCTGTGCATTCTGATCGCCACCAAGGGCTTCATGAGACAGACATGCTGCGGCTGCATGATGCCTTACTGCTCATCACCTTCGCTATCATGCACCATACATTAACCTCTCAAAGGCACACCACAGCAAGCTCAACAACCTCATTCGCATGCCACCGAACTTGTAATGAGAGTGCCAACCAACACAAGTACTGAGCTGCTAGACAAGAAACCATAACACCCTAGAAAAGCTTATCAGCACAAACACAGGCAGGAAATTAGACTGAACAGTACTACATCAGGCAGAAGAATCGTGCAAATTCTGGGTTTCAAACTCAGTGACACCCCACTGTTTGCTGCAAGCACGCTCGGCAAAAGTGCTCAAGCATTACTCACAATAGCCCCCCTATCCCGGTATATGGACCCCCAACGAAACAAAAAACGCAGAGAACAGCGCATCACGTACAATAGCAAGTACATTCAACGAGCCAACACATGTACGCTAATACTGTAAATTGATGTACATACCTGTACACAGATGCTTCCATCAACAACAGCGCTGCAGCCATAGCAATTACCTATCATCACTGCACAATTATTCACACGCACACTATCAAAAAGATGGCACCACAGTGGGTGGAGCTTCCCACCATCATCAAGGCAATTAAACTCACCCCAATCACCTTGAAGAAATGTATCATATTTACAGATTCGATGAAAGCCTGCCGCATAATTCAGAGGACAACTTCCTAAAGGTTACTGTGAAGCAATCCACAAACAGCTGCACCCGCCCACTCAGGTGATCTAGATACCGGGGTACGCGGGAATGGATGGCAATGAAGGGGCTAACCTGCTCGCCCGAGAAGCACTGCGCTGGGCCCCCTCCATCCCATGCTCAGGTCGAACCTCTCGCAAGGCTCCCACAATGCCCACACTAGCACCATACAGAGAACACGGAACACAATTTTCAACTCGCAGCCCACACCTTACCAGACGAGAGGGCACACTCAACTAAGCACAAATAAACACCCTGCATACACCAGCTAGACAACACCTTTATATGGGGACAAGTAACAGAGCCTCTGCCACAGTGTGGGATCTGTAGTGGTCACCCAAACACTGCACATACTATGAAACTGCGGGTCTCCATTCCCAACACTTTCCAACGCATAGCTCGCATGCTCACCTCTCTGCACGAACCGTGAGAGCATCGACATGGATCTCGAAAACAACAAACACTTCACTGCTATATCCTGAAAGAAAAAACGTACAAGGTGGCTTCATGCATATTTTGCACTGGTTAATGCATGCGAGTGTTGATGTTTTGATTTCGTGATATCTTGATTCTGTGCTGCATAGGCTTGAACACTGGCACAACGTCGTCAATTTCAATATATTTTTTTTGCTGCTCGAGCGTTGTAACCTCTTCCTTTGTGTTCATGCAGGGATCATATGTGCATGTTCATGCTCATGGTGTCACACATGCTTTCATCGTAGTCTGTTTGTAGCAGACAAAATAAATTAGCAGGTTTACTGCTTACATTTAGCCGAACAAGTGGCTCACAACACTTGTATGCACGCTGTCCAAACATTTGATGTGTTGACAATGATTGCTCCCTCCTGGTAGCTTCCGTCCATTATTGCACTGTGATAACCACGAGGCGTGTACTTGAAATGCACATAATCCTTCCACTAGTATAGCTCATGTGTTACCTGCTCCGCACTGTGTAAGTCGCTGTGGAAAACAAAGCTGTCACTAGGCTGTAGGGCTTCATACATTACAGCACCAAGCTCAAATCGGTAAATGGGTGCACTGTTGTTGGCAACACTGCCTTGTGCAGTGCAGTATCAGTACCACCAGCCAACCTTACGTCTCAGGTAACTAGCAAAGGAGCCAGCTTAAGGAAATCCCAGGAATGTACTCCCATTCCTGCTGTGTGTTTTAAGGATTTCAACAGGGGTAGCCAGTGAATTGCTTCAACTGGATTACCATTGTATGAGTAAAAAGTAGAAATAGATGGGCTGTAACGTGAAATATTTATTGCATTTCATAAAGCACATACATATTCACCAATTCTTTACAGTCCTTAATACTGTGAACTAGACAAGGTACAGTGTCGCAAGTGCTCGTAGTTGCCCACTGTAGTGCAAGCAAAATTTGTGTTCACGCATAGTCAGTCTTCATGCATATGGTGATCATGAGTTGTGTTCAAAGCTAACAATTACAAATGTTTTCACAGACAGCATCTATGAGTGGGATATCCCTGCAAGCCCGAATGATGAAAGCAGCGAGGTGGTGTGCATCCAAGCACAAAATCGAGCCACCGCAGCTGAGGTCGAGCTATCGGCACAGAGGGCCAGCTGACCTGCAACCTGCTGTCCCGCAACTGGCTTCCCCGTTACAGGCTACCCCACAAAACCCAGCTCCTGTGCAACGCAGAACGCTCGCAAAGAGGGCAGCTGTTGAAGAAGAGCTTAGCGCCCGCCTTAGCAGTGTTGAGGAAGATAATAAACGAAAGACGAGGGAGCACTTGCTCAAGATGAAGCTGATGAGAGCTGAACATGCTCTCAATATGAGGCAATCAAAACAAATGCATGAGCTTGACTGTGCAAGCAAAAAGGCTAAGCTCGAGCTGCTAATGCTGAAAATAGCTGCCGTGAAAAAAGCGAGTAAGTAAAATGGCACAATTTTTTTATTTTCAATATGCATGCCCTGTTTGCTCTGCCACATTTTAGGAAAAATATTGCTGAATAATGCGTGCTCGAGTTCTGAAGCCACTCGCCGAGTCAACGGGCTGTGGTCCTTGAGGTTGTAAAGCTGGGGAGGGCTGCTGATCATTGCATGTGTCGGGTGGCAGTTCATCACTTGGACGGTTCCGGCCAAAGTTGTGCAGAGCTGCACATGCCGTGATGACCATGGCAGAAGTTGTTGTTTCTATTTGTAGCTTCATATCAAGACATGGAAATCTTCTTTTCCAGATGCCAAAAGCCCTTTCGACGGTGTTCCTGGTCCGGATTTGGGACTTGTTATACCTAAATAAAGAGATGTTACATATTTTCATGTACTGGCTGTATATTATTGTGACCATCCATACACACCTGTACTCCGGGCTGTCTTTGCCCCCAGGATCTTTTAGCGGCGTCATAAGGTATGGCCGGCAAGCATACCCCATGTCGCCGAGGAGTACGCCAGGTACATCTCCTTCCTCATAACGTACTCTCGCATTGCTGTTGTCAAAAATCCTGCTGTCATGTGCAGAGCCCGGCCAGCTTGCAACTAAATCGAAAAATTGGAGTTCAGGTCCTGTGATTGCCTGCAAACATGCCAAAAAAGAATGAACGTGAATTTTTTTGCAGCTGCTGTTACCTGCAGATTTTCCAAGCTGTTTATATGTAGTCTAGTAACAATGTTTATAATATAATAGCAGTCGAGTGCCTCTTAAATCTTGTATTTGAACGTTAGTGGATGAAAATAATTTTCTGTCTGAGATAAAAATTGAAGCAGAGATTGAGCTTAATGCAGCTCGCGACCTGATGCACCCGCGACGTCGCACACTTGTATTCTCTGCTGCGTATTACCATTGCAATGAGAGGCCGACGCAGGTAAAAAAAGCAGGACTACAGTAACCACTTTCCCGTGCAGCAAATTGGCAGCGCTGCAGCGGTACAGCAACTGTATTGCCGGTACGGCTGTCCGGCAGGATCTTGTTTTTAGCGCACGTCTGGTTGAGTAAATGGGGGGAAATAGAACAGAGACACGTATTTAGCTCCACTCCGAGTGAACACGAAAACAATAAAATAAAACGCGACAGAGACATTCTCGCATTTGTCTCGTCGTGTTTTTTTTCCCTGTTTAATCAACCAGGGTTACGCTGGTAGACAAGATCATGCCGCAAAAACTCGCCTAATCCGCTACGCTTCTAATCACTAAGCTATTTCAAGTAGCGCATCCTTATACTACGTAAAAATGCGTTTTTTTTACGTATCTGTACGCATTCTGACGGTTATGAACGTATTGCACTTACCTGCACATTGGAGGAGAAATATCCTTTCCTGTTGCGGAATACCTCGGCGTCGTCTCCGCCTGGACTTTTGATACGCACGTGGGTGCAATCAATGCAACCAGTCACCCTCGGAAACGTTGCCTTGATGTAAAATTGGTGCATGACCTCATGCATTTTCCCCGCGTCGGGGAACTTCACAAGCGCAGGGAACAGCGTTGCGGCAATCATTTTCGACACCCGTGTGACAACACGGGAAACGGTTGGCTGCGACACATTAACTAGGTCGCCTGAGACAATCTGAAAAGTTCCCGCGCCGTAGAAACGAAGTGTCACCAGCAGTTGCAACAGCGGTGGCACAGGGCAATCACGTCCGTCCGTGTTCTGATGCAGCGGCAACATGGTCAGTAGTTCGAGCACAGTAGCTTTTGAGAAGCGGTACCTGGCTAAAAACTCCTGGTCACTGTAAAACTCCATGGGATTCTGGCGATCCCTAAGGTTCCGCTGCAACGGCCGCACAAAACTATACGCTTCGTTGTCCATTTCTTTTGCACGGTTTACAAAATCGACGAACTCGCTGAAGCTGTCATCGTAGCACGCCGCCATGTTGGATTCGATAAGGAGCCGTTAAGCTACCTCAGATGCTGCCTTAAGGAGGCGCCCTCTTCGTGACCTTAAAGTTGGGCTAAAGGGAGCCGCTAAGTTTAAGGTCTGTTTTTGAAACGCGGTAAGGAGCCGATAAGGTAAGGAACGCTAAAGATAAGGGCTAGGTTGGTTTGTGATTACGGCGGTTAGTCCTTCGATTTTGGACATGTCAGCCATCTTGTTCCAGTTGGTCCTTCTGGGGACTAAATGTTAGTCGGGAGGACTAAAAGTTGCAGTTACTCTCATTTTCTCCATTTTTGGCTTAGAGTGTATGGTCACGGACGAAGGAATATCTGAGGGAAATTTTGCCCTCTTCGGCGGAATCATGTGCCATCGCAGACCGAAACCGCTGTTTCAAAATATGTACAATGAACGCCTTGCAGGTCAGCGACTGTCGTGGAGTATTCCTGCTTTTGACAGTGGATGGTGCATTTGCGGCTTGTAGAACGTTATTCAAAAATCCTAGCCTTACCCCTTCGTGTTCAGTAACAACTTGCTTTTGTGAATATTAAAAGACATGCTGCACAACTGTTTGTTTCTCGCAGTACTCGCGACAGCACGAACTCCTTTGACTTGAGCGCGTTCGAGGGTCGCACACCTGCACAAGTGTATACATCAATGCACGAGCTGGTTTTACGCTGAATATATGCTTCATTTTGCTGCCCCTCGACATCGGCATTTTCACAAGCTCCACGCCTGCTTACTCACCTGTAGTATGTCACGACCTAGATTGGCACGTCGACGTATACAGTAGCGCTCAAAGCGCTGCATTCATGCAACGGCGCACCATAGAGGGAAGTACACGGGTCAAATTACTTTTTTAACTAAATAAAACGAGTACTCTACAAAACCATTTGAAAGGAATTCATGGCATGTACAAATGGAAGTGAAATTGCAAGAAATACACAATTCACGCAAGCAAGTTTGCATAATAAGTTTATTATAAGCAGGTTCTCCAAATTGCATCTCTGTCTAATACGATTTGAGCGTAGAGAATTTTTTTTAATTCAGTCACCTTGTCATTAACAGTTTTGCCTGGCCTCTGTAATAGTTTGCACACCTTTTGTCTTTAGTCCAGAAAAGGTTTGTTCTTCTTCAAACCTTGTGCAGGGGGGGGGTGTTAAAGATTACGATTTAAATACAACAACATAACAAATGCAAATCACCTAATCAACAAGTTCAATATCAGGAGTTCTGTGTTATATAAATGGGACTAATCTAAGAAGGAGTATACACTAGTATATTGTTACGCCAAGAAAAGGCGTTTATTAATAAGCCAAGTAGAGTGAGTCGCGACGGCCTGGATCAGTTGAGTGCCGATTGAGATTCAGCTAGCTAGCCGCACGTCGTCTTCTTCCTCCACCCCTCTTGGATGCCCCAAATCCTTTCGAGGTGTAAACCCAGAACGCACGTAAGAGCGTCACATTGCCCTCCGCGCAGAAGAAGCCCACCGGGCAAATCAAACAGGTTGTCTAGAGATAAAGGGCTTTAAACGGGCGACATGCGAAAGTTCAGTCTTTGCTGACCGACGGCCATTTGATGTGAGGCGTGCTATGCGGTAGGTGAATTCATTGATACGATCAGTAATAACATAGGGTCCAACATAGTGGGCCAGCAGTTTTTCACATAAACCACGTTTTCTTGTTGGTTTCCACAGCCACACTAAGTCACCGAGGTCATATATCACGTGTCGGCGTCGGTGGTCGTAGCGTTCTTTCGAGCGTTCTTGGGAAACAAGAGTGCGTAAAGAAGGAAGTCGTCGGGCCTCTTCAGCAAGAGAGACGGTCTCGGATATACAAAGATTATCGTGGCTTGAAAACGGCAAGATAGTGTCTAGCGTGTAACGAGGCGGACGAGCATATAGAAGAAAGAAGGGACTGTAGCCCGTAGTTTCATGCTGTGAGGTATTAAATGCGTAAGTAATGAAAGGGAGCACGCTGTCCCAGTTCTTATGATCTGACGCAACATACATGGATAGCATGTTAGTAAGCGTTCTGTTGGTGCGTTCCGTCAGGCCATTTGTTTGGGAATGATACGGCGTGGAATGTCGAAAACCTGAAGCACATAGACGAAGCATCTCTTCGACCACGTCTGCAGTGAACTGCCGTCCACGATCGCTGATGATGACTCTGGGAGGTCCGTGTCGGAGAAAGCGAAACGCAGCAGAAAAATACACACTTCGGTTGCAGTAGCCGATGGTATAGAAGCTGTCTCACAGTAGCGCGTCAAGTGATCGGTACACACGACAATCCAGCGATTCCCATCAGATGACCGCGGGAAAGGACCGAGAAGGTCAATGTCGACTTGCTCGAACGGAGTGCTTGGGAGTGGGTGGCACTGGATGTAGTCGGCCAGGAGGAGCGCTCGTCGGACGCTTGTGACGTTGACACTCGTTGCAGCTGGATACGTACTGGTCGGTCGTCTGACGCATTTTAGGCCAGTAGAACCTTTCTTGGACTCGGTAGAGCGTTCGCGCAGATCCCAAATGACCAGACGTAGGGTCGTCATGCATAGCGCGCAAGATGGATACACGGAGGCTTTCCGGGACCACGAGGAGATATCGTGGGCCTGTAGTAGAATTCTTCTTTTTGTACAGAACCCCATCCCGAACGCAGAAACGAGAGGATGGTGCTGATTTTCTTGCGGCAATGGAAAGTGGCTCTAAAGTTCTGTCCTTTCGCTGCTCGACCTTGAAGGTATTAATATCAGGAAATCCTGGCTCCAACGATGCGATATAGCGATCGAAGTTGTCCGCGTCGCAGTCCGTTGTCGGAAGCGGCAGACGCGAGAGGCAGTCAGCGTCGGCGTGCCGTCGGCCGCTTTTATAAGAAACGGTAAAATCATATTCCTGTAAGCGAAGTGTCCAACGCGCAAGCCGGCCTGATGGATCACGGAGGTTAACTAGCCAGCATAGAGAATGATGGTCTGTCACCACAGTGAAGGGGTGCCCGTACAGGTAAGACCGGAAGCGTTGTACCGCGAAAATCACTGCAAGACATTCTTGCTCTGTGACTGTGTAGTTGCGCTCAGACTTGCTTAAGGAGTGACTCGCATAGGCGACGACGTGTTCTTTGGTGTCGACGCGTTGAACCAGGACTGCGCCGATGCCAATACCGCTAGCGTCCGTATGAACTCCCGTGGGAGCCGCATGATCGAAGTGTCGGAGAATGGTGTGGGACGTCAGAAGAAACTTCAGCTCACGAAAACTGGCTTCACATTCAGGGGTCCATTCAAAGGGAACGCCCTTCTGGAGGAGGCATGTCAGTGGATACGCGATGTTGGCAAACCCACGAATAAACCGGCGGAAGTAGGAGCAAAGGCCCAGGAAGCTGCGTAGCTCTTTTACAGAGCGAGGTTGCTTGAATGCTTCAACAGCAGCAGTCTTCGCTGGATCGGGTCGTATGCCGTCCTTGTCCACTAGATGGCCCAGAACCAGCGTTTCCCGCTCTCCAAAATGGCATTTCTTCGAGTTGAGCACCAAGCCTGCTTTTTCCAAGCAGTCTAACACAAGGTCGAGACGTGCGTTGTGCTCACTGAACGTGCGCCCGAAAATCACTACATCGTCTAGAAAGCACATGCACACTTCCCACTTCAGACCACGTAGGATGTTGTCCATGAAGCGCTCGAAAGTCGCAGGCGCATTACACAGCCCGAACGGCATCACATTAAATTCAAAAAGTCCGTCTGGTGTCACAAATGCCGTTTTCTCCTTGTCTGCCTTGTGCACAGGATCTGCCAGTACCCCGACCTCAAGTCGACAGACGAAAAGTAAGATGCTGATGAAAGGCAGTCGATGGCATCATCAATACGTGGAAGTGGATACACGTCCTCTTTGGTGATGGTGTTTAGGCGACGGTAGTCAACACAAAATCGCCATGTACCTTCTTTCTTTTTAACCAGGATCACTGGCGCTGCCCACGGACTACAGGATTTTTGGATAACATTCTTATTTAGCATTTCGCGAACTTGTGAACTTGATCGTTGATCACCTTGCGTTCCGATGGTGAGACTCTGTACGGCTTCTGTCGCAATGGTTGGGCAGATCCCGTATCTATGCGATGGTGTATTCGAGAAGGGGGAAACGATGGTGGCCCCTGTTGCTGTGAAAAGTCAAACAGTCCGGCGTGTTTTACCAGAATATTCGCCACTTCCTGACGCTGGTTAGTGCTGAGTGACTTGTCCACCATAGTTAGAATGAAGGAGTCCGCTGGAGGGCATGCATTAACGAAATGGCGTTCATCCGAAGAATCAGGGGCTTCTGTAAGAATGGCTAGTGACTGCACTTGATCTTCATGGTAGGCGGCAAGTTTCAGACCCTGTGGTAGTATTGCAGGTTCACTGGAACAGTTTACGATCCATAAGCCTGTGCGTCCGTGAACAACTGACAGCGTGCAATACGGTATCAGCACATTCCTCTTGATGCAGCTCAGATGAATGGGCTCCACGGTAGCGTCAAACGTTACGTCGGTGGTAGGGAAACAGGTGAATGAAACACACGCAGCACACAATGGAGGCACTACTGTATCACTGGATATACAAAGCACACTTTCGTGGTTTGGTGGGCCTTCCGTAAACGCGGCCGAAAAGCTCGTATCTACACTAATTTCTCCTGTTCTGCAGTCGACAGTGGCACCACACAGTTTCAAAGAATCAAGGCCCAGGATTATGTCATGCGTAGAATGAGACAGAACTGCGAACTCCGCGTTAAAGATTTGACCGCCCAAGATAACGTCCACATTGCAAACCCCGACAGGATGTAACAACTCCCCACTCACTCCACGAAACGTATCAGCCCGGTCCCAGCGAAATATCACTTCTCGTCCTAGGAGGCTTTTAAATACAAGACTCATCACTGAAACTGTTGCTCCCGTGTCCACTAAGGACATTGTTGAAACTCCGTCAATCAGTACAGACACCTTATTCTTAAGCATACAAATGGGTGGAGGTATCTCTCGACATCGAAGATTGTCCAGCGACCTCACCTCCAACGGCCGCGCTGACTAGTTTTCCGGAGGTGGTGACGGGTAGCGACGCCGCGGAGACGGCGACCGGCTTACGCGAGGAGCGGGTGGTGGTGTCAGGCTGCGATCGGATGCTGGAGAACGGTTCCGCAGCGTCACCGGGTGCTGGCGAGGGTTGCTTCCTGGATCTGTGTACGATCGTGAGTACGTTCCATCAAGTGGATCGCGGTACCGCCTTGACATCGTCGATCGGTCGAACCTCGGTGGTTGGCGGCGATTGCAGTACCTGGCAATGTGGCCCAAGTCGCCGCAGCTGTAGCACACAGGTAAAAGACGATCGATGAACGGCTCCTCGAAGCGCTCAGCCGTGGGGGGTCGTGTGACCGAGTGAAGTGGCTGAACCTGCTGAACAGGAGGAACAGTCGGTCTGCGTGGAAACCTGCCGGGGCGAGGGTGTTCTCGTCGTTATTCGGGCATAAATGTGCCTTCACGAGGTCATGGAGCTCCTCTGTGGGTGATGTCCGTGACACATACCGACGGTTGCCACGAGCGCACGATGCTGCAGGCGCCGTGTGTTACGGGGAATAGACAGCAGGTTGTTGCATGACGCCGCACGCAAGTACCTCGTGTCGCCGCAGTTCTTCACGCACGATCTGCCGTATAGTGGATGAAAGATCGGCGGACGGGCTCTCATCGACGCTGGCAACGGTTGTCACATTCGCCAGTCGTCCAAATTTTGGCGCAATGCGACGAGTCTTCAATGTCTCAAACGTACGGCAGTGACGTACGACATCTGAGACGGAATCAACGTGTTCCCAGCCTATAAGGAAATTGTAAACATCTTCAGCAATTCTTTTAAGGAGATGTCCGACTCGGTCTTCCGCCGACATCTGTGAATTCCCTATTTTGCACAGCTTGAGGATCTCTTCGATGTACGTAGTGTACGTTTCTCCAGGAGTCTGAGCTCTTTGAGCTAGGGTTCGCTCCGCGGGTTTCTGTTTGGCGTAGGAGTCTCCAAAACACTTAATTTCTTCAACGAAGCGCTCCCACGTTGTCAGGGAGTCTTCGTGCTTTTCAAACCACATCAGCGCTGTTTCACTCAGAAACAGTACGACATACTCAAGCTGAGTGACAGAGTCCCAACGGTTGTAGCGGCTCACCCATGCGTAGTGTGTCAGCCACTCGTCGACATCTTCGCCCGCTTTTCCCGCGAACGAGCGTGGTTCCATGTAGTGCTGCAATGGTCGAACTGGCGTTGACCTTTGAGCTGGTACACCTGGCGCTGGCGTTTGTCCACTTCCGTCCTGGGACATGATGAACGTCGTTGGCGAGAGACCGGCAAGACGGCGGCTCCGGCGAAGTTCGAGATGTTGCGGCTCCGTGGTACGTAGTGTCGTACCCAGCACACTCCACCACTCTGTTACGCCAAGAAAAGGCGTTTATTAATAAGCCAAGTAGAGTGAGTCGCGACGGCCTGGATCAGCTGAGTGCCGATTGAGATTCAGCTAGCTAGCCGCACGTCGTCTTCTTCCTCCACCCCTCTTGGATGCCCCAAATACTTTTGAGGTGTAAACCCAGAACGCACGTAAGAGCGTCACAATATATAAGGAGTGTACAGGTATGAATCAAGAGAAAGGCATGACAGTTCCGTTCATATAATCAGTTCAGTATAACATTTAAAGCATGCAGTAAATATATTGTGCATTAAAACAACATTGGTGACACAATCCTGTCTTTTCATTCAGTTTTATTTCCCTTTTTCTTATGATTCTTGCACGTGAACTAAGAACTGTTTATTTTCCTGTGCTTCAATTTCTTTTGGCTTCCTGTGGTTTTAACTAGCAAACATTGAGCCCATTTCTCTTCCTTATCCTTTAACTATGGTTCCGGGATTAACAAATATTTTAATATGTTGGTGCCATATGGCAAAATCACCTGAAATGGTGTGACCTTGTTGGACAATGCCTAACGGCACCGATGTGTGTTTTGTTTATTTCTTATTTTGAGGTTGAGAAGGTTAACATTTTCTCTCGGAATGTCATCAGCTGGCTTTTCTAGATTTACATGTTCCACGACAGTTGTGAGTAGTGCCTAGGAAATGTTATAAAAGCAAACTTAGCTCATGTTCTTAGTACATTCTAAAGTGTTGGATGTTAAAATTAGTGCGTAAATCATCTACATAAGCTAAAGCAATGAAACAATTACAAAGAAGAAACTCGCATCACAGGACAAGTGCGTATGAAATCGGATACGTCCCATACAACAGCAGCATATTCCAGCAATAGGCCGAGATATTATTTTTCGCAGACTCACGGAATCCCTTCCTAAGTGCGCCAGTTCCATCCTTGTATTTTTTCATTGTGGTTTTTCAAATGTGGATTATTCTGCCTAAGGCCATCAGAAATATATCCCAGGTACTTACTAGATACCATGGATAGGAGGTGATCATTGATGCAATGAGTGAAGAGCTGTTCTGGGTAATGGTCTTTCAGAGTTCTTTATTTTTAGCATGGGCTAAAAATGTGTTTAATGGTGCCCGTTAAGGCAAAATGACTTCCAGGTACACGATTGAAACATCAGTGAACAGCCATATCTCCATGACCATGTTATGGACAGTGTCATTAACAAGTAGGTTTTCAAAAAGAGAGGCAAGCACAGAACACGTCAGAGTACTAAACTGTATAGGAGTAGCGCACGAATTTGCGGCATCACAAATTAAACATACATTGATGTTTACAAAAACAGTATGCTTTATCGAAACACTCAAAGGGGCCCTGAACCACCTCTCGGGCTTGGTGAAATAATAGTCTGCTGGTAGCATGTGCTGCTGTGAACATCTCAGCCAAGTTTTACTGTCGTACGCGCTGCATGGAGCTCGCAAGCAGAGCGCAAAATCACCTTTCTCTCAAACGCTCTCGTTTCAAAAGACGGCATGATCCTCACTTCTGTGTGCATTAGTTCGTAATAAAGCACATTCCCATACGCGGCTGCTATAGGTTGCTGTGGTCAGCTACACCGTGGCCGCTGCTGGATGTCGCCACGTGCCTCCTGGCCAAGCCATGTGCTAAGCGCACTGTGGCTCACTCAGGGCAACCACATTTGACTTAGGTTTCGTGCATCGTAGGCACCAAAATCGGAAGTCGTGACGTCTACGTTAACATCCAAAATGAGATTTGAACGCCCGCCACAGTGACATTTAGAAGGCGGAGCATTGTGGTCCCGCTCCACTCCGCCGTAGCGTTCGCAGTGCAAGGTATCGAAGAAGGAACGGGATCACAGCAAAAGATGTTTGATTGTCAATAACTTTGCTTCTCCTGAACGCATTGAAGAACTTTTTGTGGCAATGTATTTCTGAACTAGCCTATTTTTCCTTTAAGTGCTTTTCTCCACTTTTAAAGTGGTTCATGACTGCTTTAAGTCATTACACAGTATTAGTTTAAACTACAGTAGATATACAAACAATTATTTTATTTATTAAACCCTCAGCGCTTTCACATTGCATAGGAGAGAGGTTTTAACACTTGTGAACAATACTAGACGAAATTGAGATATAGGAGCAATCTTGCAGTCAACAGGAACATTTCAACATGTATGTACGAAGAATAGTGAACACAGGGATAATGAAGCACTAAATAACACCATCAGTGCATAGGTATTGGAACATAAACAAAGTCGCAACTTTATAAAAATATGAGTAAGCAAGAAAATGATAAAAAGGACACTGAAGGTTTCACAACACATTCAACACAAAACATATTTGACATTACCTTGTCTGGGAAAATGGAAATGATCTCATTACATTCCTTAGAAAATGGAATGTTGGAACAAAATTTTACTGCCCTTTAAATTGAGTCAGTTTCGGGAACATTTGGCGCACTTGAATGCTGTGCAAACTCTGAGTTGTCTTTTTTGCGACATGATAGAGGCGTACATTCAAGTAACATTCTGCTAGACTTCTTAAAAGATGGATATAATGATTTTCCAGTGGAGAATTATCGAACATGTGCGAGTGAAGCTCTGCAAACAGCTCTCTTTGCTGCAGTGAATCAAACACTTGGTGCACTAGGTCCTGCAATAGTGTTTTTGATGATAGTTTTTTATATGCACAGCCCATCGAAGAAGAGATTCTGATTTTTGACAAACTGCAATGACACTCTTTGATGGGTAGTGAAGACCTCCTCTGCCTTTTCTTTGTATAAATGCAGTGTCTGCTGCTCCAGGTGTGTTAAACAGTGCTGCAGTACACTGCTCACACATCTACTTTTGGCGCAGCTTGTGTGCAACGTAGCCAGTGATGTAGGCCACACGACCCCCAAAATCACGGATCTTTTCTAGTGATGCAGAGTAAACATGTTCACTGGCCATTCGTCTCTGCTCAACCGACTCCTCAGTCAAAAGCTGCTTCCTATGTGTGCTTGCATTCAGCACATCACTTGGCGAATGTCTCGTGTCTGAACTGCATGACAATATTGTTACGAAGGTGTGGGTTTATTTACAGATGATTATAGATGAGAGCACATGAAGGGAGCAGCCGAAGGCGAAAACCACTCCGGTACGATCAACCGCCCAGTTCAAGCGCGCGCTCCACGCCACCTCTTTGTCTTCTAACCTCCGCGCATTGCCGCTACATTTTCCCCGGGGGCAGACGAAGCTCGGCGAGCGAGTTAAATGGGTCGGTGATAATACTGCTTGAGGCGAGCCACATGAACAACTTGTGTCACGCGCGAACGCCGGTTATTTCCAGTCACTTGGGCGACAACGTAGCTTACGTCACTAAGACGAGCGAGAATGATGAAGGGTCCAGAGTAGGTGGCGAGAAACTTGCGGTACAGCCCTTTTTTGCGAACTGGTGTCCACAGCCAAACATAGTCACCGGGCGAAAAGCTCACGGGAATATGCCGGGCATCGTAGAGGCTCTTGCTGTGGCCCTGTGAGGACAATGTCCTAGACGTGCGAGTCGCCGTGCACCTTCTGCACGACACAAAGTCTGAGCGATGGACAGGTCTTCATGATCTGGAAGGGTAGGAGAGTGTCCAGAAAGCTCCGTGGATTGCGTACGTAAAGCAAAAAGAACGGCGCATATCCAGTAACTTCATGCTTGGCAGTGTTGTATGCGTACGTAACGAAAGGCAAGATGGCGTCCCAGTTTTTGTGGTCAGCGTCGACATACATGGACAGCATGTTGGTAAGGGTGCGATTCGTCCGCTCAGTGAGACCATTAGTTTGCGGGTGTTAAGGAGAGGAATGTCGATAAGAAGAACCACAAAGCTGAAGAAGTCCTTCAACAACGTCGGCAGTAAATTGCCGTCCACGATCACTGATAACAACCCGTGGAGCGCCGTGACGTAAGATGACGCGGTGTAGCAGGAAGGAAGATACATCATCTGCTGTGGCAGATGTAAGTGCCGCTGTTTCCGTGTAACGGGTTAAGTAATCCACGCACGCTATATTCCACCGGTGGCCAGATGATGTCTTCGGGAGTGGTCCGAGCAAGTCAATGCCAACTTTTTCAAAAGACGACGTCAGTGGCGTTACAGGTTGCAAATAACCTGCAGGGCCAGTCATTGTTTGTTTGTGGCGCTGACAAACAGCACAGCTGGCGACGTACTGCTTAGTTGTTTTCCAGAGTTTCGGCTAGTAAAACCTCTGGCGGAGCCGGTGTAGTGTGCGTGCGAAGCCAAGGTGGCCGGACGTAATGTCATCGTGCATCGAACGAAGAACCGCAGGGCGCAGGTTTTCTGGCACTACTAAGAGCAATGGGGGGCCGTCAGCTGAGTAATTTTTCTTGTACAGCAAACCATTAGAAATAGTAAATGGCTGTCCTGGTGAATCATGCGCAGACTCTAATAAATGTTTCGAGGCAGGGTCACGATGTTGCTCATTCTTGAAATTACTGAGGTCTGGGAAGTCGGACGAAATACAAACTAAATAGTCGTCGAAGTCATCGTCCTCAGCGTTTGCGTACGGTGACGGGAGGCGCGAGAGGCAGTCGGCATCCGTGTGGCATCGTCCGCTCTTGTACGTAATTGAAAAGCTGTACTCTTGAAGGCGCAACGCCCAACGGGCTAATCGGCCGGACGGGTCGCGGAGCCCAGCAAGCCAGCACAGTGAATGGTGGTCAGTCACTATGGTGAACTCGCGGCCGTGCAAATACGGCCGGAACTTCTGAATAGCGAATACAACTGCTAGGCACTCCAGTTCGGCGACGGTGTAGTTCTTCTCCGCTTTGGTAAGTGTCCGACTAGCATAAGCGACGACATGCTGCCGATCGTTGCAGATCTGAACGAGCACAGCACCAACACCACTAGCATCAGTATGCAGTTCAGTGAAGGCAGCGGGATCGAAGTGCATCAGGACCGGTCCGGAAGTCAGTAAAAACTTCAGTTGCTGAAATGCAGCCTCACAGGAATCCGTCCACACGTATGGTGTGTCCTTGTGAAGAAGGGACGTCAGAGGAGAAGCAAGCTGTGCGAAATTCTTGATAAATCGGCGGAAATACGAGCAAAGGCCCAAGAAACTTCGGAGGTCTTTCACCGTCTTTGGTTGCTGAAAGTTACGAACCACCGCACCCTTTTGTGGATCTGGTCGTATTCCCTGGTTGTCGACCAGAAAGCCCAATACAAGAGCTTCACGCTCACCAAAGTGCCACTTTTTGGAATTTAAAATAAGGCCAGCTCGCCGTATGCAGTCAAGCACGATCGATAAGCGGTGATTATGCTCTTGAAACGTGGTGCCATAAATAATCACGTCATCTAGATTGCATATACAAATTTCCCATTTGAGTCCGCGGAGCACTGTATCCATAAACCTCTCGAATGTCGCCGGAGCGTTGCACAAGCCGAAAGGCATAACGTTGAACTCAAAGATGCCGTCGGGTGTTACGAAGACTGTCTTTTCCTTGTCCAAGGGGTGCATGGGAATTTGCCAGTATCCTGACCGCAAGTCAACGGAAGAAAAATATGACGCGGAGTGCAGACAGTCGACGGCGTCATCTATACGTGGCAGTGGGTACACGTCTTTTTTTGTGACGGCGTTGAGACGGCGGTAGTCCACGCAAAACCGCCAGGAGTTGTCCTTCTTTTTGACGAGAATCACCGGAGCTGCCCACGGACTGCATGATTCTTGTATGACTCCTTTCCGCAACATATCTTGCACCTGCTCGGCGATGATTTTCCTCTCAGAAGGCGAAACGCGGTAAGGCTTCTGACGAATTGGTGACGCTTGCCCGGTATTGATTCGATGTTGCGTACGAGACGGCGGCAGCGTATTGGTTGATTTTTGGTCTTGCGCAAAATCAAACACTGAAGCGTAACTTGCCAGCACCTCTTGAAGGAGGCGCCGCTCAGCAGAAGGCAGCGACTTGTTGATCATGCGCTCAAAGTGAAGGGAATAATCAGGGTAGGAATCAGGGTAGGAATCAGGATGGGATTTCGCTCCGGCAGACGACAGTTCCACGGTTTGGACAGTCAGCGTAGTTTCTTCGTCAAAGCTTGCCAGTTTAAGTCCTACCGGCAGAGATATCGGTTCTGATGAGACATGTACTGTCCACAAGTGGGTAGAGCCGTCGACGGCGAGCACGAGGCAACGAGGCACTATCACATTTTTCTTGAGCGCGTTGTTGAAATTAGGCTCTACTAAACCATAGTAGGATCCCTTACGAGGACTAGAAGAGTGTACGGGTACGAACATTGCTGTCCGTTGGGGCACACAAACATCTTTCGACACCGTGAAAACGTCCGAGGTATCATTAACGAATTCCGTCACGGGAGTACGCACGGCGCTGCGCAGAGAAATGGCGCCACTACCACAATCCAAAGTCGCCCCACATTCACGCAAGAAATCAATACCTAAGATAACGTCATGGGTAGCGTGTGCGAGCACAGTAAGTTCAGTCCTAAACTTTTACTACCTATGGTGATCGATACACAACAAACACCAATTGGGCGCAACATTTCTCCACCAACGCCGCCAAAGGTAGCGTTCCGGTCCCAAGCAAACAATACTTTTTGTCCAAGACGATTTTTGAAAGCCAGACTCATTATCGAGACTGCTGCCCCGGTATCAACTAACGCTACCGTACTCACATTGTCGACATAAACACAC